>NW_018405136.1:187129-209616 GCF_002113885.1 Mizuhopecten yessoensis
ATACCATATTTGTCAATAACTGTGGTCTGATACCATATTTGTCAATAACTGTGGTCTGATACCATATTTGTCAATAACTGGTGTTTTGGAGATGTTTTAAATTAGACAAGATCTGAAATGCTTCACTTTGTCAGCTGGTATAGGGGAGACAACTCCTGATATTCACTAATAATACGGAATTTGACTAATATCACTGGGTCAGCTGTGTAGGCTATTTGATCCAATTATTTTGGACACTCTGTGCGGAATGCTTTGAACATTCTTCTGTTTTATATAACATTAGGTCACCTCTAAAGAGATGAATTGTTTATGTAATTGTGCCTACTTCCTATTTCCTTTTGAATATAAAACAATTATGAAATAAGTTATTTCAACTTACATATATGAATCACTCTTGTTGGTCAGCATGTTAGTGTGCTGGGGGTATTAACCCTTTCACCACTGTAGACCATAATGGACTCATCCAGATCAATGCAGGGTAGAGTCTACTAAAGTTACAAAGGGGTGAAAGGGTTAATGTGGGAGGAAACCAGCAGATACCTTGACAGTTATACTCATGAATACCTCGTAAAATCTTGATAAATAAATGCCAGTATTGTTTTGTTCAAGTTGTGACTTCCCATCAAACCGACAAAACAGAGCAGCTAGGAGACTATTAACCTTTTCACCACTAGGTAACTTCGGTAGACTCTACCATACATTTATATGGATGAGTCCATTATGGTCTGCAGTGGTGAAAGGGCTAAGAAAGATCACAGGGCCCATTTTCAAGAAACCATTATCATGTTCAAGAATGTACTCTTTGCTCAAACTAACTTATGTGTAACTAGTTCAAATTATTATTAACAGTTATAAAGCGAAATGTAACATTGAAAACAGTACTTCAAGCTTTAAGTCTCTCAAAAATTCTGCTTTGTAGTTAAATAGTTAAATTTGTAATACTTCATCACAGGAACAAGAAATATAGCTTGAGCACAGAACACAAGTTTGAGCATAAGAACAGTTTCGTGAATACAGGGCGCAGGTGTTGTGATGGCCGGGGCAGCAGATTAATTTTGGTTTCCGAAAACATGCGGTGAATCCCCTGATTCTACAGGGGAACCCATATAAGCTGCCATAAGTAAATGCAGTGGATACAGCAGGTGTAATCTTTTTCTTAACTCATTCACCCCTGAAATTTCGTAATGAACTATTCCAACCTTTGAATTTGAAGAGCTCAAATGCATCTTTAGGGGTGAATGTGTTAAAATGCATCAACACTAAACTACAGTACTCATTGAAAGGTAGATAAACAGTTTCATATCATCTGCTGGATAACTGAACTACTCGGTATGCATTTTATTAAATAAGGTTGTACCTAGTAATTATCTGTGGCTGCTTTCAGGCGAGGAGCCTTAACAAAGCCTTAATTGCAAGGCCTGCATAAACATTTGCAGGTCCACCAGGATTTTTTTTCCCGAAGATGTTAAACCAACCAGTCAATCAAACAGTATTATTATCTGTGGTCAAAGCATTGTTCACCACCAAATTATTAGATAGTGTAGGGGAGACAACTTTTCTATGTTAATTATTTAGCAGTGGCAGACAAAGGGCCTTTTCGTTTAGGCGGAACAACCGGTTTGTCCGTTTTTAAATGTAACATTTTCAGGTATATATCCTGGGGGACCTGCGAATGTTTATGCAGGCCTTGCAAGGGTTTTATAAGGCTCGCCTGAAAGCAGCATCAGATTACTAGGTCTGTCCTTATCAATAAACAAACATCTTTGGTCTGACCAGTTAAACCGTTTAAACGAAAACGGACCCAGATTTCATTCCGGCAATCAACCGTGGGTTGGAGGCTGCAAATGCCTGTGGGTTACTCTGTGCTGAAGCAGCTCAAGGACTCTGTACTCAATTCAAATTTCTTTTTCCACGTGAACATTGATAAAAAATACATATATCTTATTTAAAACAACTTGGAAGAATTTTGCAGAGACTGAAAGATGAATACTGTTTTAAATATTTACGCTTCAGTTTTCGACTGTGTTGCACGATTCAAACGTAATACAAGAAAGTTGGTTGGAGCATAGAATTAATCGATGCTTCAAATAGAGCATGAGAGCGGTTTCATTAGTTTGTGAATTTGTGAAATGCAGTTCTCGTCAGATTCATTTGTGCACCTACAGGATTTGAGAAATGATATTTTGAAGTAGAGAGTTCTCCACCGACCTGCTCTAGAAGTGCGTTCTGCCACACACGGAACAGCATCATGTAGGTTTTGTCTCGAGCGCCAAATGAGGTGAAGAAATGTTTTTCCTTGTCTGTAGCTATCTGTATAGCATTAGGGATCACTCGCGCTGTCTTTTCCTTAGTAACGGCCGTTATCTCCTTACATGGAATGGTCAGCTACAATAATAGATTCACACCTTTTAACAAACAGGTTCAAATGATCATATTCCACTTTTTATCAAGATACAATAGTCATTTTAACTCGAGACCTTAGAAATGTTTTTTGAGGTAAACAATTTTTCACCTAAATCAATTTTTACATTTTTTTTTTGTAGTTCGCCCCAACCTCTAATTACCAGTATATTCTGTTATTCACATCAAGAAAGGTTTACAGAAACAGGCGATATCAAATAAAGATTAAAATATCAAATCTAGTTTGAAAGTATTGCAAAATTGAGTTAATTTATTTTGATTTTTTATACCTAAGACATACTGTGTTTTCAATCTTGCAATTCATTATGAATTCACCATGCATTATTCTCTCCACAAGGGCTACAAGTGGATTTTTAAATCACAATAATGTGTTTTTAACACAATTTGTGTGAGAGTGATCGATCTCCCTTGTAATACTCAGCTGAGAAAAAATAAGGTTCAACAAGCTCCCTGAAAGGGGGGCTATATTCCGTCTTTTCGTATTGCAGAGTTATCTTCTCTTGTGAGCAGGTATTGATTGTTGCGTCATTAGTTTGTGTGAGAAAATTACGTCGTTTCCTCAAAAATTTATGACGTTACTCTCACAAACAAATGATGTACTCAATACCTGCTCACAAGAGCAGATAACTTTGCAATACGGAATAGTCACCCTAAATTTCAGCCCTCTGTTAAGTCATATTCATAGATCCATATTATAAATCGGATTTCATACATGTAATATGAATATAATGAACTTGTACATTAGCTGTAAAAATGGTACACATATATATATATAGCTATGGTAATGTAGTCAATAAGCAAGACCTTAAGGCTGACATCTTCACAAAAATAGTTCACCTGATTTAAAATATGTCCATCTCTTTAGCGACCTAATGGAATGCTATGAAATGGCATATTATCTTAAGTTAATTCATATACCTAGGTCATGCAGAGCTTGATTTCTCTTTCAGTAGATTAATTGTATGAAAACAGCAAACCAATTCAGCAAACACACAGGTAAGAACATTGATCAAAGTGCGTACCACAGTTTCCCAGCGGAAGATGTTGGCATAGAAACAGACCCAGTTCTGTGTGAGGAACATTCTACCGTGGACCAGGATGTCTTTCTGAAGGGCACAGGAATAATCTGGAATGACAGAAAAAAATGTCAACAGTGAAATATAGCTAATTGCTTTACACAAATAAAGTAGGTCAAATTTAGATAGGCCTCTATTTTGTAAGAGTGTTTTACACTGTGTACTTTCAATATAAACTTCACTTATGAAACAAATTATTTCAACTTATATTAATCACTCTTGTTGGCCTGCATGGATATAAGCGCACTGGGGGGTCTTAATGTTGGAGGAAACCGGAGTACCTGGAGAAAACCCTGGTCACCTTGGTGAAAGGCGACTGTGTTATCCACTACGCCACCCGACCACCCGGTGTGTAACCAGTTGAAAGGGTGGACATTAATGTTGTATAAACCTACATAATATTACAACAACTATCAAACAAGATTTTCCGACTTGTATTAAAAAAAAATGTTTGCCTGGCAGTGTGCTTTAATGTTGGATGGAACTTAAGTACCTGGAGGAAACATAAGTATTCCCAGAGAAAACCCACGTGGTGGTGCAGGTCACACCCATGGCCACTACCTTTAAATTTCACTTCAAATTTGGGAATCGAACCCAGGCTGTCTCGGTAAAAGGCAAATAGGCTATCCACTGAAGTGGCGTGTCACTCGATAACCAGACTGTGCACTGTGTACTTAGTTATGTATGTCCATGACAACACTGTCTATTGCGTAAGTGTGTGACACATACTTTCTACTTTGTTTGCATAAAAAACAATAACAGATTGTTGTAAATCTTTAATATATACTTTAAATCTAATTTGCATTGAATCCAACTCTCCCCCTGGAGAGGTGAATTAGAACGTCTATCCTTCTGTTATAGCTGTGCATGACATAATCATACCATCTGTTTTATACCTTACAATCACACACGTATTAATTCTCTGATCGAAGGTGCAGTAAAGATGAAAGAATTAATCTTTTTATAACACATGGCTTCTATAGTGATATACCTACTTAGAAGGGACACAGAGATATATCCTCTGATGTTATTCTATAATGTTGGCTTGTGTTCAGTGTCCCTAATCTAGAGAATTATCCTATTCACTAATTACACATGAAATATTACATGTTTTTCAGAATGAATGGTATATTTAATAACTATAATCATGCATGCATCAGATTTGAAGCAGCTAAAAAGCATATTTTACAAAACTTCGTAATTCTCAATGCATTCTGGGGGTCCTCGAATTCCAAAGAAATTGAAGGTGATATACGATAAATAAAATGTTTAATACTTGGATGTACACATCAGAAGCATTGTGAGCAGCAGTGTATAGTTGTTAAAGTTTGACCAGCTTTTAAGTTGGCTATTGCCCTAATGGACAGATATAAGCTTAGGGATTAGTCAATTTGATTTTGTTCTGGGTCAGTAAAATGTTGGAATCAAGTGGCATGTTAGGTGTATGGCCTCAGACCACAATAACACTTCTGGGTCGTTGTACACGAATGTAGTGCATAAGGACATTTCAGGTGGGTTACTAAATAATTTTTCCTGTCTAATCTATGCCAGATATGTATAGTTTTTGTACATAGAATTGTTCAACAATATCTATTCTAGTGATTAATTTTATTTGACACAGTTTCCAAGTTTGTCTTGGCAGCAGGACACAATGAGTGATGAGGCTTGCACAGTGATATTTTGTGATTTTTAGTATTTTCCCCTTTACATGCAGGGTAGTGACATTCAAATAAAATTATCTTTCTTAAATGCCGGTCATGAGGTACTTTCCAGCTCACCGTACGTTCAGTNTAGTAGAATTAATTGTGGTCCGAGGCCTGCATGTGACTGGTTGTTCTGGGTCAGTGAAATGTTTGTAAGTGTCTGTGATTTGTTAGTCTATTTAAGTCAATAAAAGTTGTGTCTGGGCAATTTTAATATAAGACTGTGTGCTAGCATGTTAGTTTGGTGCTATGATGTGTCTCAACGTAACACTGATGTCTTATAATTACACAATAGTCGGACTGATGTACAAGCTACAAGCTACAGGTGCATCATGCCTTGCTCCCTTCCCTGATGACATGTGTGAACACCCAGTTACCAGACTTCCAGTGACATAGTTACTTGTAATCAGAATGACAGATATTTGTGCTAACAGTGTTCCTCCAGCTTCCCTAATTCTTATACACACACATATATATATCTGTCTTAGATTACATCACCATGCCTTTTTTTGTGTACAGTAAATATAATGTAATCATGATGGAGTGAAAATCAAAATTATTGTATGAGTGAATGTTAATGATCAACATTATTAACTTAACTGATATGTACTTCACATACAATGTATTAAACACTGGTATTAATTTATTTGGGATTCTGGGAGATAATAGGTATTCAATTTAAATACTTGCTATCAACACTGTTGGATATTTACTTCATATAACACATAAGAATCATATAACCAACAATGTACTAAGTATGATTATCAGGGGTGGAAATATTATTTTTTCTATTTATTTAAAAATTAATACCTCAGTGTTCTCCCCAGGCTGTTTTTGCAGCATATGGCACCATGCTCCTATAATTTCTTGCCATGCTGCTACCCTAGATCTTCTCTGCTATATATTCATAGTAAACCTAAAGTTACCATGCCGCTTTGATTTTATTTTACATAGAGTGCTGCTTTAACAGAAATATTGAAATACCATGCTTCTTTCAAAACCTTCTAGGGAGAACACTGTACCTTCATAATAATCTATAAAATATCAAACTTCAGACAAAATATTATCCAATCAGACGATTAAATTATGATGGTTTTTTTTCAATTTTTGCCTGATTGGATAAAAAGAACCCGTCAAATTAGAAAGAAAAGAAAAACTAAATCCTGTCATCCACTCAGAAAAAGATATATATCATTCAAATTATGATGTCACTGTAATTAAAATGTGTGGAAAAATTAAAGAGCCAGATGAATCTAAAACTATAAATTTATTGATTTTTTTTCTGGCCATTTAGGTCAACAAAACATTTATCAATAAAAAAATTGGCAAAAATACAAACAAAAACTTCCGTAAGTTAAAAGAGATTTAAGCACGCAGGCTCCCGTGACAGCTAGAACAGAAAGCACAGACAGTCAAAATGAAATCTCTGGATACGGTATGTCGCAGTAGCAATTTTGATTCTATTTCTGCTGAAGACAACGACCCATAAGAACAAGGCTGTATGATCGATATATAGTGCGATGAGACCTGAATTAAATTGGTCCCCTTTCAGTCATTACAGCTTGATTCATGCAGCGCTCACAACCAAGCTTAAGTCTCAGATGGCCAAATATCCTGTCAAGATACCATTTAAGGAACGAAGGTCGCCACAACAAATTATTTCGTCTGAGTTTTTTTCTTTGTTTGCTTTCTTGGATTGAATGGTTAGTTTACATAAATACAAATGAATGTATATTTAAATATTTACGTACATCTTTCTGACATATTTCCGGAAATACTGGCGTAAATGTTGGTATCTCGTAGTCTTGGAATCAATTTTTAAGATATTAAATGTCCATGTACAAACCTCATTGCCATGGATACTGATGATAGAGCATCTCAAACCCTTGTACATACTATATATATAGTTATATATTACCATAAATGTACTGCAGATTAAAAAACTTTCGCCCAGTCAAAAAATTGTCCTTTGTCGGTGAAATTCAGATGATATGTTTGCCGTGCCCTTAAAATATGTTTAGTAACTGTAATATTCAGGTATAATGCACAATTTTTAAGAAAAATTTTAGATCAAGAAAAGGGTTCACACTTTACATATTGGAACAATCCAAAATCAGTCCTGGGTTGTGATCATTAACCAAAATTTTCAGGGATTTTCGATATTTTGAAAACATACTCATAGCACTAAATTGGTTAAATTATGTGTATCAATTCCTGATTGCAATGGTCTATTTTACCATTACAAAATATGTTATTATCACTTTGTACAATTAAGTTCACTTTCATGATCAATTTCCCCTCATTTTGGGAGGCGAAAATGACTGAAGATAACCATAGCAAAAATGTCCTGTATCATCTCATGATCATGACCTGGGAAAGTTTCTTACGATTTGAAAAGCATTCCTGGATTTTCTAGACGTAAATAATTATATCTCATAGCCTCGGAAATTGACATTTATGTTGTTACATTAAGAGTCATTCAGACAAATTTTGGTCAACACAAACTTTCAAAAATACATATCCGGCAATGTGTGTCACCTGTGCAGATAATTGTTTTACGATTTATTGTATACCTGGACATTTTCGTCCAGTTATAACTTTTGCCCTTCGCCTATAAAATCGATTTTTGCCCAGTGCTAATTTCGCCGTTCACATTTCATTTCTATGTATATTATGTTGTTAAATGATATTCGTTGTAATGATAAATTCGTCCACATCACAGAGGGCGAAAAAGAAAAAAAAGAAAAAAACGGCAGCAATTTTATTTTTTTACTTTGTCATGGTGTCTCGCGATCCCTTCCAAATTGATTTCGTACACCTGTGTTTCATGATGAAATTTAAACAATGAATAACTAAAAAAAAAAATATATATATTATAGTTTGACACAGAATAATATTACTGGTATATATTTCTCCTCTATTAATTTTTGTTAAAAAAGATCCATTATTCTTTATCTAGTTTTGTTAATTTTCCGAGGGCATTCAATACATCAAATATGGTAAACATTTCAGAATAAACAAATTAGGTTGGATTTTTAACGATTTTGTTCTACAGTCTGTAGATGTGATGTCATATAGTGCAGTGACTGTTGAAGACCAGATGTTTCAAGCTTTAATAAAACTGTCGATATACATTAATCCAGCACTCCTGGCGCAGACTGGCTTATACGCTTTATACATGTAATTCTCATTCCAAACGAACATTACAACGTGGAATTCTAGCTGATGTTTGAAGCATCAAATTGTTAATAAAATCTATCAAGTGCAATAATTTTGAAAAGGATTACAAACAAACAATAATCAATTATAAACATATTGCCTTAAATATTTTCCCCATAAATAAAACGAAATATAGTCTGCAACATATGCATCTTGTGTGTTTAACACATTACATAGTGTGTTTCATACACTGGAACTACCCGTAATTCACATTTTGATAGCATCAAAATTGTCATTATCATTATCTGTTTCTGGTGGCCATGCAGTTGCTCAAAGGTTGGTAATGCAATATAGAGTATAGTTAATCAGTGGTTTGGAAAAAGTAAAAGAAATATTACAAGAAAATCAAGAACACCTGGTATATCATTTTACTTTTATAGATTTGTTGAGACAGAGGGTATTGATTTGTTTTAAGATTGTTTTTTGCATTTAAGGTCCGAATGTTTCTAAAATTGACAAACATTTGAATTTTTTTACTAATCACCGTTTAAATGACATACTTGCCATCTTTTTGAGATTTACATGGGGGAGATTCTGCATGCTCAAAATTAAAACAAAAAGAAAATGTGTGTATACACCCCATAGAAACAAAACGATCTTTTGAAATGACATATTTTGAGCTGTTCTTCTTCTTTTTCTTCCATTTACTGCGGCAGATCTCATAGATATGAGTGCAGTTGCCGCAATTTTAGGTGTCCTTGGAGGTGGCATTAATGTTTTTTGTTTTTTTTATGATAAGATAAAACTATATACATGCATGATAATTATAAGGTAATATAGAGGTTTTTTTAGGATGATAAGCAGACAGAGATGATTTGAAATGGTTCAAGTCAGGTGACTGGGCTATATCTTCGGGCAGAGAATTCCCTGTACTGATAGTTCTGGGAAAAAATGAATTTTTTGATATTTGTCCGAATTAGTAGAAATTTGTTGGAGTTTGTGGGCTCCCCTAGTTCTGCGGTCTGACACTTTAACATGATCATTAGGGGAGATGGCTACTTTGTCATTTAAGATTTTGTACATCATTGTAACCCTTGCTTTTGCTTGTCTCTCTGCAAGTGGTTCCCAGTTCAGTGATTGTACCATGCTGGTGACTTCTCCAGGTTCACGCGTCCTGTAGTTGTTATAGACATATATCGAGCAGCCCTACGTTGGACGGTTTCCAACAGTACAATGTTTTCTGTGGTGTATGGGTCCCAACATGTAGAGGCCTACTCGATAATCATCAGATCTAAGAATATAGGAACAGTTTAGCAAATTCACTGGTTTCATGAATACACTAAATTCAAGGGCCCAATATAGGGAGTCTCCCTCCTAAATAGGGAGGGTTGGCAAGTATGAAATTAATTAAGTTAATCAACCTTTGAGCAACTGGGGTGTCTACAAGTAAAACAGAATGTTTGTGTATATGTAAAAAAGAATAATCTTAAACTACACATTCTGTGAGTAATCAACAAACACAACTTCCTCAAAATTACTGTGAACAGGAAAAGATTAAAAACTACAAAAGGCAAAGATAAAGTTTTAATTTCTTTAAAAAATAATAATGTGATTGCGCTCAGGAAAGGATTTAAAATGCAAGAACAAAGATAAAACCTAACTTCTCCCTGAAATAATCAGATCACTCAGCTCAAATCCCTGTAAGTAAAATCTACTTATAAGTGGGTGGTCAGGCTACATTAAAACTGAACTTGGTCGACATATAATTATCACTGTTTCATACAGTGATATATAACACATGGCAATTTTAAAATAAACATATGTGAGTATAGATATACTAGAGGCTTCATAAATACATCTCCATCCCCACAAAGTGGTCAAGTGTGACCTTTGACCATTGAAATTTGACCGATGACCACCAAAATCTGATCAAGTCTATACATACAACTCGTTACTAAATATGTAGCTATATGAACTGCACCTATCAAGGGGTTCTTGCCGTATCTTGTAAACAAACTTTTTACTTTTAAAGTGATCAAGTGTGACCTTTCGATTACAAACAGATAAAAATAATAATAGTTTGAGGTTCTTATTTAACCGCTTTATTACAACCTAGTTCGTAGGTGATCTCAAAGCAGTTCGCAAATTATTATTCGTGGTTATAGGGCCTTTAATTGCAACCAGCCAATATCTTTTTCAATTCCCTGGGTAGCATACAGCCGGTGCTGCTATTTCGGCGCTCGTACCACGTACGCATTTACAGCTGAGTTGACTGGAACAAGCGAAGTACATAAAGTATATCATGCTCAAAGATACAACACAGTGCCGTGCCGTGACTCGAACCCGCAACCCTTCAGTCTCGAGCCCGGCGTCCTACCACTGGACAACCGTACATGTGCCTCCTAATCAATTATACAACATGTATTTCAGCCCATCACTAGATATAAGTACTGAAGTAGGTGGAAACAAGCAATACTATAACAGAAGGCCGAGTGATTCTGGATTACACACGCATGTGTGTTTCTTGACTTGTGCAAGTATTGCATGACAACACATCCTTCAAAGCTGATTACCAAGTGTTATAAGATTTTTTTTTATTGAGAGCTAATTAAATTAAATTGATCCGTTAGCTACTGGATGGCAGTCCAACAGAATCATTGTCACTGTCACAGAGAAATCTGTCAAACAAGCTCAAAGCTTTAAAATTACAACATGTATTTCAGTTACATAGACACGTTGAACCATTAATTACTGTAAACTAAACAGGGAAACTTTAGCGATGTTTTCACTCTACACTGGTAGAATCAATTTTCGCACAGTGTTTATTTTGCCCTTACATGTTATTCCTATTTATTATATAAATACTTTAACATTCTATAGAGGGTGACAGTGCCTAGAGTCACCCTCAGTTTCACCACGGGTGACAGTGATACCCTTGGGATGGGCACTGTCACACTTTATAGAATGTAGTATATATTTTATTACACCGAAAGTCAAACATGTTGGCTGAAACAAACTGTATGCCCATCTTCTTGGTAAATTTCCCCTCACTACGAAGGGTGAAAAGGGCAAAAGTTCAACTGTGGCAAAAATATCCCTGTATACAGTATAAAAAACTGTTGAAGGATCATTACAAACAGAGGATGTTTTAATACAAATTCATCTTCCCAACGCATCTATTTGCAAAGAGCAGCTGTTTCAAGGTTGTCTGCCCCCTCTGTCTCCAGGCTTAAAAGCGCCCCCTCTGTCTCCAAGCTTCAATCCCGCCCCCTCTGTCTCCAAGCTTCAATCCCGCCCCCTCTGTCTCCAGGCTTAAAAGCGCCCCCTCTGTCTCCAAGCTTCAATCCCGCCCCCTCTGTCTCCAGGCTTAAAAGCGCCCCCTCTGTCTCCAAGCTTCAATCCCGCCCCCTTTGTCTCCAGGCTTCCAGTCCCATCTTTCTATAGTCAGCGGTTGTGTCCTGTCTTCGATCCCGCCTCCTCTGTCTCTAAATAACACCATATGTCTACATGGCTGACAAAATCTGTCACCTACTTCATGTTGATTATAGCTTCAATCATATAAACATAATAACCCAAGCTGTTTCATGGAAAACCTGCTGAATCCGCGAGTGATATTAGTTCAAAGAATTGTTAGTTTGTCAGGTGATGTAATTTCCATACAACCAAGCTGTTACAAGGCTTCTGTACTACCTGACTGTGACAATTCAAAGCATTGCTAGATTATCAAGTGGTTTAATTTTGACATGATCTCAACACAAATTTCTGAATCCCTGTTTGACAATTTTAAAAATGCTGATAAAGAACGAACTGAGTACTGAGTTGTACATTGCATTTCCATTAATTTATCAAGTGATATTGCAATGTTGTTAATTAACAAGATTTGCTGGATCTCGGGTGTGACAACACAAAGAATTGTCAGCTTTTAGCCTTATCATGTGATCCCATTGCTGCTACTTCCTTGAGTGTGACAATTCAAAGTATTGTTAGCTTTACAAGTAATACTGCAATACTGTTAACTAACAAGATTTACTAAATCTGGAGTGTGACAACACAAAGGATTGTTAGCTTAACAAGTGATCCCTATGCTACTACAGAATTAACTCGTTCACCCCCAAAGACACATTTTAACCCCTGAGTTTAATTCAAAGGTTGGAAAAGTTCAATATAAAAATTCAGGGGTGAATGAGTTAAAAACTGACTCCCTGAGTTTGACAATTCAAAGTATTGTTAACTTAAACAAGTGATAATGCAAAGCTGTTACAATTTGCTAAAAAATTGGCTGCTGTGTTCAGCCAAATGAACAGCTGATCAGGTCAAATTCCCCAGCTGTACAGTTTAATGTTGTGAATATAAAAATTAGGACCATTGGTTTATATAAATTACCTTCTTGTCAACTATGCTCAGGAGACTTGATCCAAAGAAAACACTGTTTTACATATCCGATACTATACATAGCAATTGAGACAATCAAGCTTAAGGTGAAGAATGTCTTATCCGTGATTTTAATGTCTATCCTTAAAAAACCTGTACTAAAGTTCAATCCGACAGAAGCGTTTGCTTTGAAAAATAATAAGTGAAAGATCTTGTTTGTTTGTCCTCAAAAATCATGACCAGTGTACATGTTCTTTAACTCATTCACCCCTGAAGACACATTTGAACCCTTCCAATTCAAAGGTTAGAATAGTTCATTATGAAATTTCAGGGGTGAATGAGTTACTGGTAAGCCTTATGATTCAATATAGCAACACAGATCTGAACATAAACCATGTGAAGCCTTAGTTATCACCAACGTGGACTTACCTCATGACCTGTTTTCTAAAATGGGTCTGTATTTGATATAACATGACCGATTTCGACACATTTAAACATGTCCAGTGTTTTCTTGGCTTTCATATTCATAACAAGACCAATATTGGACACAAAACTTGTCCAGTGTTCACGCTGGGTCTGTTATATGAGGACGCCCACCTCTTTTACAGGACATGCTCTACAGTTAAAGACGCAGTCTGGTAATAGGCTTAACTTGGCATTACTATATATATAACACATTATTATCAAATGTCAAACCTTCCTCCTAGAATCGCTGAGCCAACTAGAATGCTGGTATTGTGTGAGAATTATATAAGTTTGCAGAGGTGGAAACGATCAATAAATATTTCATGCTGTGAAAATGTCAATGTTTGTATGTCTGCGACATTCGACATTTGGACCATCCTTGTGTATATATTTGTGTATTGTGATGTTTTACAGCAATGTCAAGTTCACCAGGAGACAAAAAAAATCTAAATATCCGTATATGACATAAAAACACCCCATCCTTTGTACAGCATTGTGTCCATTCAAGAGATATTCTAAATATCTGTATACGACATAATAAACACCCCATCCTTTGTACAGCATTGTCCATTCAAGAGACATTCTAAATATCTATATATGACATAATAAACACCCCATCCTTTGTACATCAATGTCCATTCAAGAAATATTCTAAATATCCGTATATGACATAATAAACACCCCATCCTTTTTTCAGTAATGTCCATTCAAGAGATATTCTAAATATCCGTATATGACATTATAAACACCCCATCCTTTGTTCAGTAATGTCCATTCAAGAAACATTCTAAATATCTGTATATGACATAATAAACGCACCATCCTTTGTTCAGTAATATCTATTCAAGGGATTTTCTAAATATCCGTATCCCATCCTTTGTTCAGTAATGTCCATTCAAGAGATATTCTAAATATCTGCATATGACATAATAAACGCCCCATCCTTTGTTCAGTAATATCTAATCAAGGGATTTTCTAAATATCCGTATATGACATAATGTCCATTCAAGAGATATTCTAAATATCTGCATATGACATAATAAACGCACCATCCTTTGTTCAGTAATATCTATTCAAGGGATTTTCTAAATATCCGTATATGACATAATAAACACCCCATCCTTTTTTCAGTAATGTCCATTCAAGAGATATTCTAAATATCCGTATATGACATAATCAACACCCCATCCTTTGTCCAGCAATGTCCATTCAAGAGACATTCTAAATATCTGTATATGACATAATAAACGCACCATCCTTTGTTCAGTATAATGTCCATTCAAGAGATATGCTAAATATCTGTATATGACATAATAAACACACCATCTTTTGTACAGCAATGTCCATTCAAGAGACATTCTAAAAATCTATATATGACATAATAAACACCCCATCCTTTGTTCAGTAATCCCCATTCAAGAGATATTCTAAATATCTGTATATGACACAATAAACGCACCATCCTTTGTTCAGTAATATCTATTCAAGGGATTTTCTAAATATCCGTATCCCATCCTTTGTTCAGTAATGTCCATTCAAGAGATATTCTAAATATCTGTACATGACATAATAAACACCCGACCCTTTGTACAGCATTGTCCATTCAAGAGATATTCTAAATATCTGTATATGACACAATAAACGCACCATCCTTTGTTCAGTAATATCTATTCAAGGGATTTTCTAAATATCCGTATATGACATAATGTCCATTCAAGAGATATTCTAAATATCTGCATATGACATAATAAACGCACCATCCTTTGTTCAGTAATATCTATTCAAGGGATTTTCTAAATATCCGTATCCCATCCTTTGTTCAGTAATGTCCATTCAAGAGACATTCTAAATATCCGTATATGACATAATAAACACCCCATCCTTTGTTCAGTAATCCCCATTCAAGAGACAGTCTAAATATCTGTATATGACATAATACACACCCCATCCTTTGTTCAGTATAATGTCCATTCAAGAGATATGCTAAATATCTGTATATGACATAATAAACACACCATCTTTTGTACAGCAATGTCCATTCAAGAGACATTCTAAAAATCTATATATGACATAATAAACACCCCATCCTTTGTACAGCATTGTCAATTCAAGAGATATTCTAAATATCTGTATACGACATAATACACACCCTATCCTTTGTACAGCATTGTCAATTCAAGAGATATTCTAAATATCTGTATACGACATAATAAACACCCCACCCTTTGTTCAGTAATGTCCATTCAAGAGACATTCTAAATAACCGTATATAACATAATAAACACCCCATCCTTTGTTCAGTAATGTCCATTCAAGAAACATTCTAAATATCTGTATATGACATAATAAACGCACCATCCTTTGTTCAGTAATATCTATTCAAGGGATTTTCTAAATATCCGTATATGACATAATAAACACCCCATCCTTTGTACAGTAATCCCCATTCAAGAAATATTCTAAATATCTGTATATGACATAATAAACACCCCATCCTTTGTTCAGTAATGTCCATTCAAGAGATATTCTAAATATCCGTATATGACATAATAAACACCCCATCCTTTGTACAGCAATGTCCATTCAAGAGATATTCTAAATATCCGTATATGACATTATAAACACCCCATCCTTTGTTCAGTAATGTCCATTCAAGAGATATTCTAAATATCCGTATATGACATAATAAACACCCCATCCTTTGTACAGCAATGTCCATTCAAGANCAGTTATGTCCATTCAAGAGACATTCTAAATATCCGTTAATGACATAATAAACACCCCATCCTTTGTTCAGTTATGTCCATTCAAGAGACATTCTAAATATCCGTTAATGACATAATAAACACCCCATCCTTTGTTCAGTTATGTCCATTCAAGAGACATTCTAAATATCCGTGAATGACATAATAAACACCCCATCCTTTGTTCAGTAATGTCCATTCAAGAGATATTCTAAATATCCGTATATGACATAATAAACACCCCATCTTTTGTACAGCAATGTCCATTCAAGAGACATTCTAAATATCTGTATATGACATAATAAACACCCCATCCTTTGTACAGTAATCCCGATTCAAGAGATATTCTAAATATCTGTATACAACATAATACACACCCAATCATTTGTACAGCAATGTCCATTCAAGAGACATTCTTAATATCTGTATATGACATAATAAACACCCCATCCTTTGTTCAGTAATGTCCATTCAAGAGATATTCTAAATATCCGTATATGACATAATAAACACCCCATCCTTTGTTCAGTAATGTCTATTCAAGAGACATTCTAAATATCTGTATATGACATTAAAGCGCCCCATTCTCTTATAAGATTTGGGTTATTTGTGTTTTGAGTAATATAACAGCTTAATTAACAGCTATGGTTATGGACCCTTGTTCCACTTAATGACACAGTGCTTTTGCGTAAATATAGTAACCACCTTTAACTTCCATTTGAATAAAACTGTAGTACAATTAGGCCAGAACACTTCAGTTGACACACAGACTGTTTGAATTCCAGTCTAGCTCTGCTAACTTTTTTTTCATCCTGAAAACACTTATTGATCATATTATGTTTATTTTGTCTTAACCACTTCGCATAAAGACTCCCAAGGTATGGTTTTCTTTTCAGAAATGATTAATCAAAGATTTGGTCATTTTGGAAAAAACAGTTTCCAACATTTAGTGGCAGTTTTTGGCAGTGGAACGGGGATCCTTAAGGACAAGCCAGTTTTGATGACAAAGGAAAACTGGTCAGACCTGGAGAAAAAAACACCGACCTTTGGCCTGTACCGCAGGCATCTGCCTATCTACGCCTCCAACCCATGACCCAATGGTGAACATGGGCTATACTAGTACTAGTGACCATAGACAGTACGACACTTTTAACTCATTCACCCCTGAATTTCAAAGTGAACTATTCCAATAATCTTTGAATTGGAAGAGTTCAAATGTGTCTTCAGGGGTGGTGAATGAGTTAAACCACTCGGCCATGTAGCCCCCTTCCCATCTTCTGGTCAGAGCGATGCCCATTGATCACCATAATCTATACTGACTTATTTGTAAAAAGTGACATATTTTGGATATTTTTTGAGAATTTTGGAAAGTTCTGCAATCACTTTAATCTTACCTATTTTTTTAGTGCCTAGAGCGTTTATTAAGTTGACTTATTTTTTTAGTGCCTAGAGCGTTTATTAAGTTGACTATGTTATATAAACTACACTCTTCACTATCAAACTAATGCTCCATATTCGCCAGTCTTTATGCACCGGAATACTACAGTAATTTTAAGTTCTGTATATAGTGTTCTTTAGTATCGTATAGTGAATTTGCCAATTTATCACTGTATTGATTTGTGAACATTTGATTATAATGCACTAATAGTTGAGATGATTAATTAACTCATTCATCCCTCAAGACACATTTGAACTCTTCCATTTCAAAGGTTGGAATAGTTCATTTTGAATTTTCAGGGGTGAATGAATTAAGACACTTTAATTTCTATAGGGTTCAATTGAGTCAAAACTCTATTATAATTTTGTTTTGGGCATTAATCATGTTCTATGGTCTATGGTTCTATTACAAGTACTAGAAGGCCCTGAACAGAATGATATAACTAATCAAATAACATCACAGAGTGTCCAGCTCTCAACAGTCAGGCTAACTATACAAAGGGTCAGCTGAGTCCCGGGCTGAGACTTGTTGGATGCGGTGTTGGATGGAAACATTCAGATCATAGTAATAGTAAACCACTATACACGTCAGTGTATACCATTATGTTCCCCCCATAATCACAGCCAGGGGACCAATTATCTATTACCATATTTATCCAGCAATAAGCCCATGCTCGGTAATAAGCCCACTCATATCTGAATTGCAGCTCTGTAGAAATGCCAACACATGTAATATTTCATTGTTCTGTAAAAAAAAAAGCACTCCCTACCAGATTAAATCCTAGAATTTGAGAGCAGTGGGCCATTTTAAGGAATTTTTGATCAATTTCAAAGTTAAGAAGGGGCCATTCTATACAATTGAAAGAAAATTGGAAAATAAAGGGGTCAATTTCATTTTTAAGGAGTCTATCAATGGCCCCCTCCAGGATTATCTCTGCCCTACTGTAAGTAAAAGATTGTATATTACTTTGCCCAAGGGCTTTGTTGCAGGATAAATACGGTAATTTTTTCAGGCTTTCAATTATTCCGTTCCCTTCAAAGAGAGCTTATGATTACATGTTTAGAAGCATCACTAGGGAAATAAACAACGGAATAAAAGTTGGTATTACTATCACTAGTACATAATGCAACTCAATCCAATTTATAAACTGATAAATATCATATATAATTCCTTTGAAAGTTAAAATGTTGGCACACATCATAAGGAATCATGATTTCAAAATTTGAATTATACCTAAAAATAGCCAACCTGCTAAAACAGTTTAGGATGTTGAAATCTATATTGTCAGCAGAAAGGAAAAAGAGCCCTATAGCTAATTAAGTTATTTCAGAAGTGTCTTCAGCAAATGTTTATTTCTTAAACAGGAAACAAGAAAATCATCTTCAGTCATAATTAAAGACATATATAACTAAAGCTAGGTGTAAATTTCTATTATACATGAAAGCTTGTTTGAAAATGAAATAACTTTTGAGAACCAGCAGATTGTTTTTGTTACCCGATTAATTATTTTCCTCCACAAATAGACATACACAGCACTGATCAATACTGAAACTGAAACAACCCCTTCTAGGTCTGTCTGACACCCTGCTACCCGACTCCCTATTGCAACCCATTTAAGACCTGAGTCAGTCTCTTAATTCGATCCCCTCAGTTTTATTCCACTCCACTCCCAATCCAGCCTCAAAAGTCCAGGGGTTAAGCTCACTTTTCCCCTGGAACATGTCATAGCGAAACTGAAGGCACACGACCAGCAATTTATATATAATTGGTCTGGGTAAAATAGACCACTTCAGGGTGGTCAGGTGGCACAGTGGATAGAGCACTCAGGGTGGTCAGGTGGCGCAGTGGATAGCGCAATCGACTTTCACTGGGCTTCGTTTCCTGATTCGGCGTGAAAAGGTATGGGGTCACCTGACTGACCACGTGGGTTTTCTCCAAGTATTTTGGTTTCCTCCCAATGTAAGACTCCCTGTGCGCTAACATCCGGGCCAACAAGATTGATTATTTATTATAAGTTGTAAAAACTTGTTTCATAATTGTTGTAACATAAATAAAGTTAATATTACATAAAAAAGACTGACAAATTGCTGAGGTATTGATATAGTGTCCTTTGAAGATCACAGAGGAGGACACTGCACTGCAAAGCCAGTCAATTTCACTGTACCTCAAAGGATCAAACTAGATTTTTGTCTTATCCACAAGCTTAAGGCGGACTACACCGATCGAGCCTTTGATTTTGCTATGAAATATTCCAGGGGTGCAGAGAGCCAAAGTGAGCGTACGTAACCCCTGGAGTATCGAGGATGTGGAAACTAGTCCCATCAATTAGTTTTGTTCCTTTTCACTCCCTCTCCACCACTCCTCAGTTAAACAATCCATATCAATTTATGATAGAGTTTATTAAAGTTAGAAAGGGTGAAAGGGTTAAGGATCCCAGTACCACGGCCAAAAACTGTAACTTAGTATTGTAAATTGATTTATCCGGCATCCTGAGCCTTGATAGATAATTACTGTTAAGAAAATCATAACTTGTGGGATATTCATGAAAAACAATAATGATGAATGAAATAGACAAAATGTTATCAACAAGAGTGAACATCTGAGCGAAAAGATATCAGCGGGGCCGTGAGTAGACCAAGACTTGAACCCTGAACTTCAGGTTGTTATACTATCGCTGTAACTGATTGTGTAAATGACCTATCGTGTCAACAGAAGTGTATATATGTACCGAGCCCTGGAGCTTAAGTGTGCAACAGTTATATCTAAACAGAAGTTAAAGGGATACTATATAGCTACTGTAAATATAGTAAAAACAGCAGTGCAGTTCAGGGACAAAGTTCCTTAACTCATTCACCCCTGGAGACACATTTGAACTTTTCCAATTCAAAGGTTGGAATAGTTCATTATAAAATTTCAGGGGTGAATGAGTTAAGGAAAGTTCTGAAACATCATTCACCTGATAAGATTTTTCCATATAGTTCTACACGTAACATGCATGATTTCAACAAGAAACAATTATTTTTTGCCTGAAAAAACAACAAGAATCATAAGACAGCAGGTCAAAAGGGCCTGTAATCCTTAATACATTCACCCCACGAAGACACATTTGAACTCTTCCAATTCAAAGTTTGGAATAGTTCATTATGAAATTTCAGGGGTGAACGAGTTAAGCCTGCATCACCCTTATTTAATCATGATGGCCAAAAGGCATTCAATGCTAAATTGCTGAAATGAGAAAGGCTTTTAATTTCTAACAAGCTAACTGGTATTCATGATGCATCCGACTATAACAGATATCTGATCAATCCAAAATATCTTTTTGGACACTATACTGAAAGGCCTCCAATTTACAAGGCAAGTTCTTCATCAAAACAACTACAGATGACTCCAAGGTTACTAGTTCTTGAGAAGAAATCGTTTAAAGTTTTTGATACATTTGACCCCTATGACCTTGAATGTAGGAAATTTATTTGAACAAATTTAACTATTCACCCCTGAAGACACATTTGAACTCTTCAAATTCAAAGGTTGGAATATATGAGTTCATTATGCAATATTAGGTGTAAATGAGTTGAAGCCCTTGACATTCCTTTTCTTTTTAAAAAGACTGTGTATGCATCTTGGAAAACAAATTAAGTTTAAATTGGAAACAACTTGTTTGTAAATTTTGCAATTGAGAAATTTAAATTAAAGGGGACCTCTTTTTAACAAGATTGCATGCCTTTGTGTAAGCAAGCAAACGTTATTAAATACAACATTCTGTGATAGAAATACTTATTTATAAGTACTCTAACATGTTGTAATGCCAAGTGCTACTACAACCTACACTAATCATTTACATGTAGTGTATACCAGTTGTCTTGATTACAAGCTAAGCACTACATGCCAAAAATGCGAAACATGGTTTAATCATCTTACAGTGTACATGTAGATACATGTAGGTATGTCTTACCTACATGTACAGGCAGTACTTGGTTTGGAGGGACTGGAAATCGTGTAATGGTTAATTATATAATCACAGACAGATCTAGCTGTCCAGGGCCAAGCTCTGACAGCAACATGTCCCTGATCCAGTTTCGTAACCAAATCATCCAGGTTTATTTTGACAGTGATGAAATCTACATGTATAAATAATGAGCCCCAGCTGGTCCTATACTCATAGAATTTTGATGGGACTCGAAAGCATTTTTGGAATACCTTAAGGTTGACATTGCAGGACTCATTGAAAAAAAAACGTGAAAATAAATTGTAGATTGATCATTGTTTTTGTTGGGAAAATGACAGACATAGCTGGGGTTCCAACACAAGTGCCTGAACCATGTCCCATATCCTTTCATAACAAATTGGTTTATTTTTGTAAGCAAAAATGACTTTTTCTCCGACGTCATACCGAGAGAATGTGTTTGTTTCCAGATTAATTTGTCACTTTGATTGAAAACCCAGGATGATTAAGTACTGAAAATCACTGATCTCCGCTGCAGAGTTCACAAAGGGGATGTTTTTTTTAATTGAAAGATGCATAATATTAGCATTCTGGATCCGCCACTGTACAGTACATATGTCAAACTCAACTGCAAACACCAACTTAAAAGACATACTCAACCTTGACTTAATTATGTAATATGTTTTAACTGTTACAAAGTACATGTAGTACCAGGAATTGAAGCGATACCAGCTGTGGAGGTCACATGTGTGTGGTGATGTATTGTTTACAGTTGTGATTATATGCCTGGAAACCTGCCCAGACCAGGAATACTCGGGGCTACTAGAACATCAATGTTTATACTAATCTCAAAGTGTTAGAGGATGTATACAGCCTCTGTATAACAGGCTAAGGGTGCTAGTTAAATCACAACAGTCTAAGGGGGTAGGTCAGAAGTGAAATAGGTGTGTGGGGTGTTGGTGGCGGGCAGCTGGCCGGGGCAGGGGGGCAGGGGGAGACTTGAACAGTATGTATGTGTCATTGATCTAATAGAGTGGCTTAATTACGCTACAGTACCAGGTTAAGTGCTAATTAATGTAAAGACAATAGTCTGAGGGGGCAGGTTAGAGGTGTAATATATGGGTGTAATATGTGGAGTAATGGGTGGAGGAGGTGGGAGGGTGGGGG
>NW_018405136.1:209670-236594 GCF_002113885.1 Mizuhopecten yessoensis
CAGGCTTATTTGTGCCCATGTAAAGTGACAATAGTCTGAGGGGCGAGGTGTCAGAGATATGATAAGTGGGGGAATGGATGGGGGAGGTTGGAGCAAAAGGAGGCTTGGAAGGCTTAATTAACAAGGGTCAATGTGACCTGTCTCAGGCTCCAGTACCAAGCTAATACTCAGTGCTGATGCAGTGACAATAGTCTGAGGGGGTCAGGCCGGGGAGTGAGGGGTTGAGGCCGGGGTGGTTGAGGTTGGACAGTTATCATTGATGTATATGTAAAACTGAATATATATATACAGCTAAATGCTAATGTACAGTGTCAACTGAGAGAGTCTGAGGTCAAATCAGAGGTGTGATAGGAGGAGTGTGGGAGGTAGAGAGTGGGGGATGGGGAAGTGGGAAGTTGGAGCAGGCATCATTGATGTCATTGATTTATATGTACCCCTGAATATACATATATATAGGATCTAGCTAGCTAAGTACCAGGCTTAGATGTGACAATAGGAGGGTGTGGGTGGATGGGTGTCCTGGGGTGAGGATTTAACAGGTGCAAATGATCAGTACCAGACTACAGACACCAGTACCAGGCTATATAAGTAGCAACAACAGTATGATAGGGGGGAAAGTCAGAGGTATGACAGGTATGGGAGGGAGGAGGGGCTTGAACAGGTGTCGCTGATCTGTATCTGACTATAGGCACCAGTACCTGGCTTGATAAGAGTGCTAATGAAGTAATATAATGTTCAACATTACGATGGGGCAAGCCAGATCTAGATCTGTGACAATAGAAATAAGTATGGGAAGGGGAGAAGGGCAGAGGGACTTATAAATTAATTAAACATGTGCCAGTGATTTGTATCAGACTATAGGAATTACCTGTACCAGGCTTATCTGCTTATAGGTCTTAGGTATAGCACAGCTGTCAGGATACACTTTATTCATATCAACATCAATGCCACAATTCTATTATTTTCAATTCAATTTTAATTCTCGATAAATAAAAACAAGAGGCCAGGTCACGGTGAGCTAATGACAAATAATAACCTCTAATACTTGATTTTAAAGTAACTAAAGATTTGAAGAAATTGCCCGGGGCATGGGGTGAGGTTTGAACATTGATCCTTGGTCCGCACCCGACGTAAAGGCTGCAGTACTAGAGTAGAAGGTTTACGATTACATAAATATATAATTTATTGTGATATAAACCCCTCCCAGACCTAACCAGGCATGGTCAAGGTTTTATGGTACGAACATTTTAAAGTAGAGATTTGATGTCCAGTGACCTATAGGCTTACAAGACTCCCCATGAAGCAGATGAAACCTTTGATTTCCAATTTTTAAACCACCATGCAGCCAAACTGTGGAATGTTTACAGCGTCCGTCAGTAATATTCGAATGGTTGAAGTTGCTCATAGCTCAAATTTTGTTATCCTAATAAGCACCTCGATTTAGTGAAAATATGTAAGCCCCCTGGGCGCTTTTTAAAGCAAATAAGGTAATGTCGGTACTCAGTATATTTTGAAGGTGAAATAACAACGGATCTGATGTTTTTATATGTGTGACTGTCCTCCAATCCTAAAAATTGTTATAAAGAATAGAAACGCCAGTCTTTAAAGTGAGATTTAGGATAAAACTTCTAAAATATGATAAGGTTGTATATATATATATATACTCACCAACAATCAGTCGGTCATCACTTGGAACATCCTTGAAAAATTTCTTGAAATCATCTGTTCTTGATTTATAGGAAGGGCTCCACATCTGCTGGAATATGAGACATGTAATCCTTCTAAATTAAAAATCTCACAGAAAAGTATAATTCTTGACGAATATATCTAAGACTCTACACATGCTGGTGATTACCCCTGTGAATCAAAGTTCATGATTATATGAATGAATTTTACCTGATTTAATAGAAATAATACTGCTGTTGCTAAGATTGTTCTGCTTTAAAACATAAAAAGGGCAATAACTCTGTCAAAAATGAGGGGATCGGTATTCCAGGTATATTTGTTCAGCTACTTAATTATATTGGTTTAAAATTAGCTTGTTACATTTCAAGGAAGTCAGCAGAAAATGGATGGGCTTTAAAGTTTTCCAGGGAATCTTGTGACTGCAGACAGTCAGATTTCTTTTTTAAGATGCAGAGTAAAATTGATATTATGCCTCATATTTAATTTGCCACTTCGTTTACTGCCAACATATTTAATGTCTGCCTATTTCTTATTTTGTTAAGAATTCCTTTATAAACTTCCTCAAATTTATCGCCAAACTCCTTTATAATGCCACAATTTCTCTGGACGAATGTTGGCAGTATAACGAGGGTTTACTATATAACAAAAGGCATGACATATCCTTACCGTATACCACGGAGCAGTCTTCTTCTTCTTGTCACTCTTTTTACTGACATTAGAATCATCCACAGACGTTTTATCACTGTGTGTCCCATTTTTACATTCCACGCTAAGATTCAGATCTAAGGACTTTTCTGAACATCTGTCCATTATATTATCTAGCGACTTCTCAAACGACCTTTCCCGTGAATGAGCCCGTGTAAATTCCGCACTGCTCCGACTACCCGAATCGGAAGCCCTTTCTAAACCTTTGAACGATGATGACCTATCAATATCAGATTTCGCAACAGACAACTTATCATTGCACATGTTGGGTGAGCTTGCAGACGACACTGTGACCTTTGGAGTGACCTTGGAAGATGGCGTCTTGTCACCAAAAATATTTTCTGATGGTGTCTCAACATGAGAAAGAGATTTTTTTGACTCCGTACTCTTTGAGGCGGAATCCGATGACACATTATGATCGAGTGAATTCGATGTTTTATTTTGGTCCGGTGTGACGGCATTGTCAAGATACCCGTCGGACGGACAGGTCGGTGCGGATTTGTTGTCGACATCCTTGAATAGAGGAGAAATGGCTCTTCTGTAAACCGTACTAATATTTCTCCTGAAAAATATGAAAATAGCGCAAGGACATGAATCATGGGTGGAATGTAGCCATTCAGGAATTGGCTGGTAATAAATAGTCTATGAAATTCTTGGAATTCATATCCCCCGGTTTAAGGACATGTTTTAGATGAAGTGTTATTGTTGAGAGTTACTTTTAATATGATATGCTGGTATGGAGAATTAAGAGCAGACAGAACAGAAAATGTCTCTGAGAAATAGGCCTTCAGTTTGTTTTAAAATGGCTAGTGGGTCAGGATTAGCTATGTTATGCAATGTAACAGCCTAAAATAGTTCAAGGGGGTTTATGTATTACTATTTCGTCTTTGCGTATTGCAGAGTTATCTTCTCCTGGGAGCAGGGATTGATTGTTACGTCATTGGTTTGTGTGAGAAAATTGCGTCATTTTCTCAAAAATTGATGACGTTACTCTCACAAACAAATGACGTAACAATCAATACCTGCTCACAAGTGCAGATAACTCTGCAATACGCAAAGACGGAATAAGCCAATTTCCATAGGTCAATCATGCCATGGAAACTTTCCAGTATACAACAATTTCATTGGATGGATTAATATCCTGAGCTTTTCTAGTCTGGGAATAAGGCAAGGTGCAGTTATTTGTCCTCATCTCTTTGATATATAGAAATCAATCACTTCATCTTGAATGTAGAAGGGACAAATAGTACTCCTCACTTGGTAGTCCTTCATCCAAGCATGTTACTGGCATTATCCTAGGCCTCTTGGTTATTCAGAAGAAGTTGTTTAAAGGTTTAGAACATATTTGACCCTGTGACCTTGAAAAAAGATGAAGGCCATTCATTTGAACAAACTTTATGGCCCTTCATCCCAGCATACTACTAGCCAAATATCATCACCCTAGGTCTATTGGTTATTCAGAAGAAGTTGTTTAAATGTTTAAAACATATTTGCCCTCTGTGACCTTGAATATAAGTCAAGGTCATTTATTTGAACAAACTTGGTAGCCCTTCATCCCAGCATGTTACTGGCCAAATATTATCACCCTAGGCCTATTGTTTATTTAGAAGTTGTTTATATGTTTTTAACATATTTGACCCCTGTGACCCTTCGGGCCAGGTGAGCTTAAAAAAATGCCTCAGTGAAAGTTTTTCGTGATTATAATTCTATAATTCAAGAAGCTGTACCTTTACTTTATCACATTAAACCGATGATGCATTGTTCATGTTCAGACACAGATCACATATTCAATATTTACCCGGGAGAATCGCAGTTCATGTCGTTGTTTATGTATGGCTCAGAACCTGTTGAGGACTCCTGGCTGGAGGCAACATTGACCGGGGATGTCTCTCCAGCCTTCCGTCTGAAACAGGTAAGTTGATATACAATATATACAACTGACATACAAGAAACAGTTAACCTGTTTATTACACCTGTTAACCACATATTTACACACAGTTATACATTTGGCACATCAGGGGCTACTCACTCCAACAATTTTACTATCATATATCTGTATTAAACTTGCATTTATGCAAATATTTTTTAATAATCTAGACTTCGGGGGTATTGAGAGAAGCAACTAGACTCTGAAAATGTCTCCAGAGAAGCGACTAGACCCTGCTTTGTGAACACCCCTAGAGAAGCTGCATCCCCACACTAATATAAAACTTTGTTGAGATTGGGGGTAAATTCCCCTAGAATTAAAAGCCTTTATATATATCACACAGATCTATAGCATGTTGGCCTAAGAAAAACTGTGTTCCATAATGACCAGTGACCACCTGGATCAATACAGACACAGGTCGTTGTAAGGTCCCTATCCCTAGCAAGATAATCAAAGACATACATGTACTATTGTATTCACAAATATTTTATGTAAAAAATTACCATATGAAAAACGTTTCATCTTGAAGTGTTTTCCTTTTTTGATTTTACCCATTATGTTTTGTTTCTTTTTCATCGGAATTCTTCCGATTGTATTTCACCTGAACAAACATTTTACTCTGTGTCCGATGAATGATGATGCTTACACAGGTGGAAAAGAAGCTTTCTTGAACCATCTGAAATTTACATATTTAAAAAAAAAAATCTGTACAGGATTGAACTTTTATGGAATTTTGAATACATACTGTCAGGAAACTGTCTGTGACAAATTTTGCTTTGTTTTCATTTTTTAAATCCAGCTGCATTTTACTCTCAGAACATTTGTGTAGGTTCTGTTTTGCTTATTTCTTCTTTATTATTTTTTAGTAGAAGCTGAGCAAGCTATTGTTTCTTTTCAGAAATGATTTATCAAAGCTTTATTCAATTGCCAGAAAAAAAGTTTTCAATCCATATCTTCAGGTTTTGGTAGTGGTACTGGAATCCTTAAAGGATGATGATCAATTCTGTATATAAATTTACATAATTTTTTTTGTGGAAGGAAAAGCTTAAGTATTGACATGAAAATTGCTTGTTGCAAATTACTTCTTTTTTACAAAGTATGACCCTGTGTTCATTAATATTTCCCACTATCATTATGTATATGCATATTCCAACATAATATATCAATATATGCACATACACAATGTATAGGTATCATCTATAAAATAATTGAATAATTAACTTTTTCCATGCTTAACTCATTCACCCCTGAAGACACATTTGAACTCTTCCTAATCAATGGTTGGAATAGTTCATTATGAAGTTTAAGGGGTGAATGAGTTGTTTTTTTTCTTCTAACATTTTTTTTTGCATCATACAAAATTATTTTACATTCAAATATTTTTTATTTCATCAAAAACAAAACGTATTGTTTAAAATGTTACTAAAATGTATTTTTTTAAATCATACAAAATTATTTTCCATTCCAAACATTTGCATATCATGCGTCAAGAACAAAACTGTTGCTTAAAATGTCACTATGATGCATTTTTTAAAATGTATAATTAATCAATACATTTGTGTCCAGAAGATCTGTGTCATTTGATAAATCATAATGAACATGTAAATAAATATTGTTGTATATATATTGATGAAATTAAAAACAAAAATCAACAAAACAAAGAAAAAGTAAAGATAGAAGACCTACTTAAAATGTTAATTTGAATAAAATAGTAAAATTTTGTATCGCCATCACTAACCATTTTCAATTACAAAACTGTTTTATCCCCCGACAATATTGTCATTGTTTACGTTTTGGTCTGATAATTGGTCAATTATATGATCATTAATGATTCAGTCGGATACCGGCGAATGGATTGAAATAAGAAGTGTTCAATCTATAAGATTACTTATAACTTATGCCTAACATGTCAGTATAATGTTAGCAAATAGTGCATGATGATTGAAATAACTAAACTTTACTGAATTCAAACAACTACAGCCATGACAGATCACGCGAGATGTTTTCTCCATTCCCGTTACTTTATATGGCCTGCATTACCAAATATGGAATTACTACATGTGCCTCCATACTATTCTTGGTCATAACACCCATTATATATAAAAAGTGACCTATATATCGGAAGAGAAACAAAGTTTCTATCATGGCGGTCAATTAAGACTTGATAATTTTTCAAATCAATACACAACAAAATGGAACATGACATTAAATGTTTGAATACACTGACAGATAAAATGGTTCCCACAAACCAGTCCACCCAGGTAGTAGACGCCCCTGGACAAAACATGTGATGACCATACATGTCCGTACAGATTGTGTTACACGTCGGTGAATTGTACAAGTTAAATTATATTTTTTCTATTAACTTATAATGTTTAAAAGCTGTAAATGATATATATAACGTGTTTGCATTCATTACAAATTAAATATATATGTACATGTTTATGAAGTGTTTGTTACAAATAGATGTACACTTTAGGCAGATATGTCCTACATGTGGCTTTCCTACGTATACTGATCGCATGGAACCTTGTTTTATTGACAACCCCATTATACCACCAAAATTGGCACGGAACAAAATAAGGTGGCGGTATAACGGGGGAGTTTTCACCACCATGCAGACGAGTACTCGGGTGCTGTATAATTAGTTGAGACAAGTAACTGAATGAAAACAATGTTTCCACAGAATATCAGCTGATGATTCATGATCAGTCACTTATATAAATAAGATGCACAATTAATAACTACATTATTTTTTAATGCCAGAATTGAAATTCAGAGCTGGATAAGGATGGCTTCATTTTTCGAGCTCTGGTGAGAAAATTGCCAAAACTGTTTAAGAAAAAAATTCTTAAATTAGCATTTCATTAAACTCACCTGGTACATGAATAATTTTAATTAATCTTTGCAAGATCATTAATAGCCATCAAAGATTGTCGCACATCTATGTTTATATGTAAAACAGCATTTTTGTTCTAGAATATAGATTTTTTGCTCATTATGTATACATGTGAAATGTACATCAGATCTTATTATAAAGATCGATTGAGATTATTTATCATATATTGATTGTACAGACACTGTATCATATTAAACTCTTCATAACGATACTTTATAGAATCTGACACGCTTTTGTTTGTGTTACTATAACAAACTTTTGATTATCAATTACCTGATCAACTTTCTGAAGATGTTTGACGACATGGGTGGCATGGAACGTCAATCAACAAAAAAACTGTTATAAACAACGTGTGCTGCAAATCGAGGATATAAACAACTACTGCGTTACAGGAAATTCTCGATAATTGGTTTACATGTTCATTAACTGACATGTCCTCAAACTTCTCTAGGATAATCAGCTGTGACAACTGTGATTCTCTAGAATTCACACACACATATATATCTGTTCTATGTACATATAGTCAGGGTTTCCTGTGAATCCCCGGCCGGGCCCGGCTTATTGAAGCTTAGGATTGTTGGTGAGTTAATTCAAAATGTACAGATATAAGGAATAGTTAGAGGAATAGTAATTAGCATTTATCATAACAAGCTGAAGTCTGGGGTTTGAATCTCAGTTTTGTCCCGCTGGTTTTTATACTCCGAACACTGTTGTAGGCTTCTATCAATTGTCAATTAACAAAAAATGATTTCAGTAATTTTCCATCATATACTTAAAAAAACAACAGATCCCAGAGGGATCTTGGCGCCCACCTTTGTACCATCTTCATTAGATCTTTGTCAGTTCGATATTTTCTCCTCTTTCCTCTAATCTGTTTGATCGGGTCATGTTAACAGTAATTGCACGTTGAGGTAACTTTTGATCTAAACTTAATACTGATGTGTATGAAAGCCAACCTTCAAAGTGAGTTTGTCATTTCACATATTTACTAGTACAGTGCTTAATGTGAAAGCAATAAAATCGATCATTGCAATATGAGAAAGATCTGTTTAGTTCTTCTTTTAATCCATTTTGTTTTTATGATCAGTCTCAAAATATAACATACACAACGAGGGATCAAGGGGAACCTACATTTAAAATTTGAGAAAGATCCCTCTGGTACTTCTTGAGAAATAGCGATAACAAACTTTCACTATCAAAATCCAAGATGGCTGCCTGTCGGCCCTGTTGTTTATCCGATCAGTCTCAAAAGTTGCCCTGCACAGCTAAGGACCGAGGGGAACCTGCATATAAAATTTAAGAAAGATCCCTCTGGTACTTCTTGAGAAATAGCGATAACAAACTTTCAATATCAAAATCAAAGATGGCTGCCTGTCGGCCATGTTGTTTATCCGATCAGTCTCAAAAGTTGCCCTGCACAGCTAAGGACCGAGGGGAACCTGCATATAAAATTTAAGAAAGATCCCTCTGGTACTTCTTGAGAAATAGCGATAACAAACTTTCACTATCAAAATCCAAGATGGCTGCCTGTCGGCCCTGTTGTTTATCCGATCAGTCTCAAAAGTTGCCCTGCACAGCTAAGGACCAAGGGGAACCTGCATATAAAATTTAAGAAAGATCCCTCCGGCACTTCTTGAGAAATACCGATGATGGGCTAAAAAGCTGGTTCACTAAATAACTTTCATAAAATTGTTCACAAAACATAGACACTGGTTTTTATCAAACTGTTCACAATAGACAAATTTTCATCAAATTGAGTCCACAGAAGACAGCTTTTTGTTAACCCCTTTCACCACTGTAGACCATAATAGACTCCTCCATATTAATGCATGGTAGAGTCTACTTAAGTTGCATAGGGGTGAAAGGGTTAAGATTTCATAAGACAGAATTGTATTTGTTTTGTGCTTCCCCGAGGTCTAGACCCTATACAGACTAAAGGTGTTTGAAGCTGCTATACATGTCCTTTAGCCCTTTCATCACAGTAGACCATAATGGACACATCCATATATATCAATGCATGGTAGAGTCTACTAAAGTTACATAGGGATGAAAGGGTTAGTGGTTTATTATTGAAGGATATACCGGTAATTCTACTTGTAGTTTACCTTTTGAATTTTCAGGGGGAGATATATCTAATCAAACTTAATCATGGCATATATATATTACTTAATTGATAAGTTATTAGTTTTCGTGACCACCTGGTTTGTATGGCACTTCTGATTAATTATAAATTAAACCAAACCTCAAAAATAAAACTGTCTTTCTATGATGAGTGATATCACTTCTTCAAAGACTAGTAAGTGCTCTACTCCGCTGCATGTTTAGCTGTTTTGAATAAAATCAGAACATAAATCACTCACACTAAAATATCCTTTGACTATTTTTTTAATTTATTTAAATTATAAATATTAATGATGAAATCTGAATCACTTTCAAAACCTTACCACAAGGATCAAATATCAATTGTATACAGGTTTCTGTCAAGTGTTACTTAGACACAAATGTAAAAACGATTTATCTAGAGACATCACACTTACAATTGGGTACTACATTATGTAATGTGTTATTCTCTAGAGATACATACACCTGGGTCCCTGTCATTATTTAGAGATATATACACCTGGGTCCCTGCCATTATTTAGAGATACATACAACTGGGTCCCTGTCATTATTTAGAGATATATACACCTGGGTCCCTGTCATTATTTAGAGAAACATACACCTGGGTCCCTGCCATTCTCTAGAGATACATACACCTGGGTCCCTGCCATTATTTAGAGATACATACACCTGGGTCCCTATCATTCTCTAGAGATACATACATCTGTGTCCTTGCCATTCTCTAGAGATACATACATCTGTGTCCTTGCCATTCTCTAGAACTACATACACATAGGTCCTTGCCATTCTCTAGAGATACATACACCTGGGTCCCTGCCATTCTCTAGAGATACATAAACCCGACTCCCTGCCATTCTCTAGATATGTAGACACCTGGGTACCTGTCATTCTCTCGAGATATAAACACATTGGTATCTGTCATTCACTCGAGATATAAACACCTTGGTATCTGTCATTCACTCGAGATATAAACACCTTGGTAACTGTCAATCACTCGAGATATAAACACCTTGGTAACTGTCATTCACTCGAGATATAAACACCTTGGTATCTGTCATTCACTCGAGATATAAGCACCTGGGTACCTGACATTCTCTCGAGATATAAACACCTTGGTAACTGTTATTCTCTAGATATGTATACACCTTGGTAACTGTCATTCTCTAGAGATGTAGACACACATATTCTCTAGAGACCTGAAGGGTCCCAAACATTCTCTAGAGATTTATACACTGTGCGTGGTACCTGTCATTCTCTAGATATATAGACACCTTAATACATGTCATTCTCTAGAGATGTAGACATGTGGGTACCTGTCATTCTCTAGAGATGTCCGTAGACATGTACACCTGGGTACCTGTCATTCTCTAGAGATGTACGTAGACATGTACCCCTGGGTACCTGTCATTCTCTAGAGATGTAGACACGTGGGTACCTGTCATTCCTTAGAGATGTACGTAGACATGTACACCTGGGTACCTGTCATTATCTAGAGATGTACATAGACATGTACACGTGGGTACCTGTCATTCTCTAGAGATGTACATAGACATGTACACCTGGGTACCTGTCATTCTCTAGAGATGAACGTAGACATGTACACCTGGGTACCTGTCATTCTCAAGAGATGTACGTAGACATGTACACCTGGGTACCTGTTATTCTCTAGAGATGTACGTAGACATGTACCCCTGGGTACCTGTCATTCTCTAGAGATGTAGACATGTGGGTACCTGTCATTCTCTAGAGATGTAGACATGTGGGTACCTGTCATTCTCTAGAGATGTAGACATGTGGGTACCTGTCATTCTCTAGAGATGTACGTAGACATGTACTCCTGGGTTCCTGTCATTCTCTAGAGATGTAGACACGTGGGTACCTGTCATTCTCTAGAGATGTAAATAGACATGTACACCTGGGTACCTGTCATTCTCTAGAGATGAACGTAGACATGTACACGTGGGTACCTGTCATTCTCTAGAGATGAAGACACCTGGGTACCTGTCATTCTCTAGAGATACATACACCTGGGTTCCTGTGCCATTATTTAGAAATACATACACCTGGGTACCTGTCATTCTCTAGAGATGTAGACATGTGGGTACCTGTCATTCTCTAGAGATGTAGACATGTGGGTACCTGTCATTCTCTAGAGATGTAGACATGTGGGTACCTGTCATTCTCTAGAGATGTACGTAGACATGTACACCTGGGTACCTGTCATTCTCTAGAGATGTAGACACGTGGGTACCTGTCATTCTCTAGAGATACATACACCTGGGTACCTGTCATTCTCTTTACCACTTGATTGGCCACCCTGGCCCCACAACTATGGCCAGAACAAATATTACAATACAAAATATATATCTAATACAACTATTTATGAATAGACAGTTTAAAACAAAAGTACTCACCCCAGCCTGGAAATCAATGAAGCGGCATTAGTAAATTTCATTCTCTAGAGAATTTCTGTAGAGATCCAGGCATACACATATGCACGTATAGATGTACGTGAATTCATTTTCCAGATCTAACATGTAGTTAAATAAAGGCGACAATGTGTTCTCCAATCACACGTCAGACACCCATCATTTATTTTTTCATTTTTCTAAATACATGAATTTATGTTTATATAGGTGGCAAGGCTTGATATACACAGAGTACAATATATATATCGGTGTACAGACAGACCAACACAAATCTTATATGAAGCACATATTAGTCCCTGCATACTAAATTTATCTTGCCAACACTATTTAATTCTGCTACTCATGTAAAACAGCGTAAATACATGAGTAACGAAGGTGGAAAAGTCCTCTTCACCTGTATCGTTAGACACTTATCAAATGACAATATACTTCAAGAGGACCAACACTAGCAATTTTATAGATCAGGAATTATGTAAACAGAGATTGTGTCTGATCGTATGACAGTGGTGTGATATATATATTAAGCATGGTTTCATAATATCATGTACGTGTGGGTTTGAACTTCACCGAACACCTGTATATATATATAGATGATATAGATGTAGATAATCTAGTTTACATTCTGTAAAGCTTAATCAAGTGCTATGTGTCAAATTGATTTTATATCTTGCCCCAGCGATTACTAACACATATAGCTAGGTATAATACCACAAAACGAAGAATTCATGGCCATGGATGCATAACAGTGTATATAATTCAAAAACCAAAATCTGATTTCCATGACCTTTAAATGACCATCGTTGTTTAGAGGCCACGTTAAGTGCATCATAAACAAACCAAACCAATCTATTTTCATAAACATATAGGGTTGCAACAATATATCGTGATATTTTGAATATGGTACGATAAACACAATATTTTTTGCAGGTCACGATACACCTATATTTTCCAGATTTTATCGTTTCTGAATTCAGTATAGATACTTACATGTATATCCATTTCAACATGGCTAGTAACAGCTCCAGCTCAGCGCGCACTTTGAAAGATGTGAATTGTGTGAAACTTTAAAGTCATGCCTATTTTGGACCAAATCTATTTCCTGTTGTAATATTGCCATTAAAATTATTTGCAACATATCTTTTCGCTTTGCTTCTACTGTTACTATATATATCGTATCTGACCATAATATCGTGATACGTATAATCTTATCGTCATGTAAACGTATATCATTGCAACCCTAAGAAACGTCATATTCAAAATGCAGAGCCCCTATATGAAGTCAGAAATATATATATATATATATAGTGAGTTATATTTCATTCTTAAAATTGGGTAAAGTCTAACAGAAAAACTATTAGTCCTGGACGCAAACATCTGTCCCAAAACTCAAGGACATACATTTATTTAAAGAAGATGCAGATCATTTTCCTAAGATAAGTATAAGGGTTCACGAACCTGCGCAGGATATTACCTTACTCTAACAATATTAGAGGTTTTACACGGCGAAAAACTTTTGACAGGTGCCGCGTAGTCGGCAAAATCATATCCGATAGAAAAAAGGCCGACAAGCGGCCTCTCATGTTATAGGAGTAGATATTACCTGAACCTCTCGGGGCATCTTAGTCAACATATACATACTGACATTACTAAATCTACATTCTGTATATCTAACCCACAAAGACGATTACAAACTCTGATAAGATAAGACGACACATAATATAAACAAAGACCCTGAAACAGTCTTATCAGTCTTAAGTGATTCTACATTATAACATTACAGTTAGACCCTGAATACACTGATAACTATATATATCAATCAGCCGATTAAACGTTAATACTTTTATAAAGACCAAGTAAGCTAGTCCACGATCGACTGTGCAGTTTTTGTGTTGTGATACTTGATTAAAAGTTTATTATAATCACCCATCCATGAAGGTTCTTTTTCAGTCTGCTCTTCACTATTATATATATATATATATATAGACTGCAGGTATTTTACCTTATGAAAGTGCCATAGCTCGATCAACCCATATATCCAGGTTTGTGAAGTGTTTAATATGTCAACTTAAGAAATTTCTACCAATAGTTGACACAGCCTAATCATGCAGACGATAGGGGAAATTGGGTTCAGTAAATCATTGCCGTATCAGTTATTTCCGTTGGTTCTATGGGAGATGGGAAGTAACAGGGTTGTCCTCCTGTACTGTCCCTTGTTTCTTTGATGAAAGACCAGATTGACAGAGCAAATGCAATAAAAGGTTTAACAGCAGCACATAAAGGTCATTAAAATGATGTAAATTACGCTTACAGAAACTTTTTGAGGCGTTCTTGGTGTGGTTCGCATGGGCACAGTCCTATTTTGTAATCACGCCCGGAATATCTTGGTACCTTTCAATAATCTTTTACAGTGCTGGCAGAATGAAAATGCACCGATGATTTGCAAGGCGATGTGCTGTTTGGCCAAGATCAAAGGTCATGCTGAAATAAACCCAAACAGGGCATTGCTTGATCTTGTATTGGAGCTCGAGTGTATCATAGAGCACCGTAGAGTAGCAGAATTACAAGTCAATTTTTAATTAGATTGTGCATTATTGGGAGTACTGGCAGGCATTTCGGTGCTTAGTCTTTTCAGTATCGCGGGGTGGGCAGCGGGATATGTTTTGGTACTTATTCGTAACATCATTTCGGTACCTACGAAGATTTACGGCATTTAAATGGAATAAAGTTTAAAATCTGTACTTCGTTTGTTTTTTGTGTCCTGTGTGTTGCTGAATTATATTTTCATATTATTCAACATTTTTCGCCTTTACAAAAAAAGTACCAACATCTTATTCTGAGGTGTGTTAATAATAAATGACCAGGTAATAAAATATTACAATATCCCTGCCATATATATGTTTTATTTTCATCTTATGGAATGATTTTTAGCTTTTTGAAACATTATTCACAATTAAGTAACATATATATATTTATCATCATTTTGTTTTCCAACGGCTGTGACGGCTCCTCAGGAATTTTCTGTGTAATTCAAAATGAAAACTATTCACAAAATACATTAAGGACATTTAGATAGAGTGATATGTTCCATCTCAAAATTTAAATCAAAAATTCAATTTTGATCTTTGATAACTGAATTTTGTCTTCACCTCAAGAGTAACATATATATATAGCAGCAATCTAGCAAATAAAAATAAAATCTTAAGGTAGAAATGTCTTTTTAAAACTAATTTGCTAGCTCAACCCATCAACTTTTTTTAAAGGAGAATAAGATGTTATCTAAGTCCGTGATAAAGACACATGCGATAAGCAAGCTTCTATTAGTGTGTACATATACGTATACATACAATCTGACGTATCAACAATCAACACACAAAACAGCTGATTATGAAAACAAATAATCGGTGCTTACTTTAACGTCGGCTGTGGGGACCGCCGGAAAAACGTGTTTCGAGCACTGGTCACGGTTACTGCTGCTACGTCCTCGTCATTGTTGTTGTTTTGTCCATTGACATAATTTTGTTTATTATCGCGATTCACGTTACTGTCGCGGTTGGAAATAGGGATATGCTGATTATTTCCGCTTATAGAGTCACTGTTCCCATCATGGTTGTTGAATGAATCGTCCCTGCCGTCAATATTTTCGAGTAGTTTGAGCATACTATCCGAAAATGTTTTGATTTCGAGGACATTTACCGAAGCTAAATGCCTGTAAACGACGGACACTTCGTGCTGGTGAGATCCTCATTGATTTACCATACATCTTTCATTGTCGCTCGCGCTGTCCTGGAGGAAGTTTTAGTTTCGAAGTTAATTAAGAATAAATCAATTTGGAAGATTTATTTACATACATATGTCTTTTTTATAGTTCCATTATGTAACTTGAACCTCTGCGTAATATATATGCAAACATTCTTCATGATTTATGTATAATCGAAAATAAATGTTTAGCTCTACTTAAAAAATTACCCACAATACAGTTCGTACTAACGACATTCCAAGGCCCGATGGCGGACGATTCGGACGAGGAACGAGCAAAGGTATACACAAATATGGTTGTGTTCTTTTTTAATTGTCGGTCATGAACTATATTGCAAGACCTAAGAAGCCAACTTTCTGCTGAACATATTTTAATAGGCTTGATGATTCATATCTCATTTTTATCGTGCGTTACTAATGTCAACAAACTCATCCGGCACCTGTTTTAGGGATTTTTCACGAACTTCCAATAGCTTAAAATACTCAATTTAGCGTCAGAATTTACTTATTAAATGATTGGTTATAACACAATTTAATAATTAGTAATCTACTAATTGACCCGGTCCAGTACTAGTTCTACCACAAGCTAGACCAATACAACAAATACTACAAAAACAGTTATTGAGATGTCGGGTCGATTCACCTTTCACCCTCGATTGTTTCACGTTAGTTTGATTTGCCATAAAAATATTTCAGGCCAAACAAAATGAAAAATAAGAATATTTTGTGCGTATGGGAGACATGATTGAAGTATATAAGATGATCAGTAGCATATGCGACAAGGGGATGCTGCACTTCTGTAAAATTATGGTCAGATGTGGCCATCAAACACAATGAAAGAGGACATTCCAAAACTTTCCACAAAGGGCAAACTCATCATTAAGAAGGAACTCTTTCACTATGAGAGCAGCAGGCATATGGAACAATCTACCAGAATCTGTGATATCTGCTCCAAACACAAACTGTTTTAAAAATAGACTTGACAAGTTTTGGGAAAACCAAGAACTGATTTATAATTACAAGTTTTAATATGAACTTAATGAAAATTTAACGAAACTTTACTGTCTGTATTATTTATATCACATTGTATATTTTTTTTACATCATTAGTATTATTATGTACTGTATGATTTTGAGTCCGGTGAAGAGGATTGTTCAAATCCTGAACTGGAATAAACTTAACTTAAAATATTTTGTGTTTCTGGTTACCCTACCTACAATGTACCCTATTTTTTTCTGCCTTTTTTTTAAGGCAATTTTCAAAGAAGCACTGTTAAAGTCAAGATCACTCTCCTTTATAAACCATATGAAATTATTATTTTTTTACCTACCGACCCTAAATTTTTCCAACACAGGAAACACATGTATTTTTCTGTCTGGCCTTATGAAGAAACTTTGTTAAGGCCTGTTTGTTTAGTTAACTTGTGTATGGCTAATACAGTATCATTTAAAATTTTCCTCCGGTCTTTCTTAGTCTTATTTTGTTAATAGACATATTAGATTCATACATGGTTGACCAAATCTGCATCTAACTTACATTTGTTACACCTGAAATTCTTCTGACAACACAATGGTTTGTGAGACGTGAAAAGAGTATTTTTTTAGTCACTAAAAACATTTAAACTGAATATAACTTAAAGATAAATATTGATATTAGAGGTAAACAACATTGGAGGAATTAGATTTATGCCGAAACAACTCATTAGTGTGAACATGATTTGGGATAAAAAGACCCAGATCATAAGAATAATGTATTTGATCATTAGATTAATCTTATACACAATTAACTCGCTCAACGGTACCCCCGATGGACACATTTGAACTCTTTAAATTAAAAGGTTGGAATAGTTCATTATGAAATTTCAGGGGTGAATGAGTTAAACCTGCATAGATCTATGAATTATAAACTAAATGGCTATTATCGAACATGTATACAGTGCAGTTACATGTATAGGTGTCCACAATGTAGAAATATTAGTGCACGATGGTGACCAAATGATCACGTACACATCGTGATGTGTGTGTGTGTATGTTGGTGAACTGTGATACATATGTACTATGGTATATAGGCTTGGAAGTTTGAACGATACTTCTTAGATAGTGCATAGCATCTAGGGGTAGGTGAATGAGTAAATGTTTATAAATATGCAGACTATGATGGTTGTATAATGTACCTGACCTGTGCATGCGTAGCTTATGAAGATATCTGGTGCTAGCATGTATGTTCTGTAAGATTGTGTGTGTTGCTTTTCATAATTATATGTATTATAAAAAAATCGTCGAAAAATAAACAATTACAAATTTATTTATTTTTATAAAACTACACAATGCACTGTTTCTTCAAGTAGCTTTGACTTTTTTGTACTCATAGACGTCTTATCAAGATTCTTTTCTAATGTGCAATTCCTCTACAGGTTTGACTGTGATATTTTCCATCCTCTGTTACAGGGCAGAGTAATACAAAACCAACCATACGACGAAGCCCTAGAAATCCCTGACGGTGAGGAAGTGGCGAGCACATACTCCCCTACACCAAGAGTAAACCCAGCAGGTACAAACATAAAATCCTTGTTTTAAAATTATATTATATTGTCAGGGGTTTTGCCAGGTGTTTATCGGGTCTAGTACATGTATGGACCCATTCCCAATTGAAAAATGACCCTGCATTTTCCTAATTTCAGTCTTTATTTTCCCAATTGGATTAAAAATCATGTTTATACACATGGATATATACAGGCCTTTTTTTAAGGCCGAATATGGGCCAGTTCCCCTCTCCAATTTTGCCCTTATATTATTTTCCCATGTTTCAGTTTAACAATTAACCGATTTGTAACTAATATACTAGTAAATGAATATATGTCTTAGTTCCATTTTTCTTTTAATTTTCCATCAGTTCCACAACTGAGTGATTTATTTCATTTTCCCTGTGTTGATATCAATTGTTGCTGCTGATATTTTATAAATTATAATGAACAGCGAGAAACAAAATTAAAGATGTAATTCATGCCCTCCTCTCGTACTCTCCCCCTGGCTCGGGCCTACAGCCTTCGCTGGACGGGTCATGCACCTACAACGCATATTTTCCCCTATTTCAAACAAGGCTACTAACTTTCTATTCCTGTATACGTATTAATCCCTGATACAAGTTTCCAGTCATTATTTGTGCAACATTCAAAGTATTATCGTCCATGAAGGAGCATCCAAAATACATAAATAATGAAATTTTTTAATTGAATAAACAAAAACACCGAAAATTTGATGTGTTTATTTATTGCAGTGCATTTTACTCTAAGAAACAGCTAGAGGAAAACAAATTGCTGATCATATTGCAGGTTTTATTTTGATGGTGATATTTCCCAATTTTTGCCAAATGCTGATAATATTTTCCCAATTTCTTCTCAGGGGCCCTTTCCCAAAATAGCTGGCAAACACCCTGATTGTTAGAACTTTATTAAAAATATTATCATTTTTTTTCATAAACTAATTTCAGGATACATTTATTCAAATTTAAGCAAGAAGCATCTTTACCACAGGTTTATCATAACAAAATCAATAGAAATTGTCATATAGCTGTCATTGAAAAACCAATTTTTCATTACCAATTCATATTCTATACCTACTATACAAATCAATAAACATTTTAAAATACGGTATCTGTAAAAAATAATTCAAATAAAACAAATGTTTTTTTCATTATTTTTAGAATGTTGCACATGGAAAATTGTCTGTCATAGATGTTCATATGGTGTATTTTGGAATTTTCCAGATATATACTAAAATTTGATTTTATATTATATTTATAAAGTAATTAAAAGTATCATCTAAAAGACTTAAATATCTTTGTGTATGATACATACATAATATCCTTTTAGATGTCTGATGTCACATTGAATGCAAGTCTGCATGAATATTTTAGATTTTTTTTCTTTATTTACATATTAAAGCATTTTAACCCTTTCACCACTGTAGACCATAATGGACACATATCAATGCATGGTAGAGTCTACTGAAGTTGCATAGGGGTGAAAGGGTTAAGCAAGTTTTACAGATTCTGACTGCCTTACATGTAATTAAGAAATACAATGCATCAATACATTACATGTATATTAATGATGGCAAAATTATAATGAAAATGTATTCATATGAAGTAAAAAAAATGTTTGCATGTTGAATAATTTATAATGATTTGTTTGAATTTGCTCTGCAGCTAGGTTACATTATATTCTTTTTTATTTGAAAAACTTCTCAAAATTAATATATAAGTGGTTTAAAATTTCCAGAAATAGGATTTTTTTATCATGTATTTGTATTTTCATTTAATGCCTCAGGAGCCGGCAAACTGGCGCTAACACGCCCTCAAGGACCAGGTATGCAGGATAAACACTCCCTTACTCAAGCAACAGTTACCTCCCTTGTTATTAGATAAAAGGATTGTAGATGTTGCTGGGCTTAGGGAGATAACTCAAAATCTACAGCGTATTACACAAACTTTCTACAGACAGGTTGCATAAATCGAAGATTTTTACCGAGGGTGAGGGCTATCAGATTATCTCCCCTTGTATGAATGTTGCCTTCCTTTCATATTCAAAGAACTGGGAGAAGTCAATTGATAAGTTGGAAAAACTTACCGACTAAATATAATCCCTTTGTCAATATGTTATCAATAAAATATGTTTAAAACTAAAAAGAACCATTATGGAAGTTATAACTTATTTATAAGTCAGTTTGACATTGAGTTCAAAATTATATTTAGGGAGCAAAATAGCCCCACCGTTATGAATGAGTATTGTAGAATGAAATTTAGATAAAGCATGTTAGGATAAAAATCACTTAATTGATTCAGGATAATGTCACATTTTTAAAAATTTACTCTTTTAAAAAAAATAAAAATCATTTCAATTTATTTTAAAAAGAAACAATGTTCTTTCTATATCAAAATAGAAACCTGCATGAATTTCTTATAGTAGTAGTAGATTTTAATGTATATTCATTTATACTGATTGTGAATGCTAATGGCTACATGATATATAAGGGGATATATATATTATAAGCAGAATGTTTGATCTTAGATTTTTTTCAAGTCTGTACCTGGAACGACTGTATATCGGTAAATTTTTGCTGCAGTTCAATTATTGATTGCCCTTTCCACCATCTGAACTAATAAAAACGACCAGGTAATCGTTACAGTGAATAAAAGTAAACAACATAATATATACTAATTATATGTGCAGGGCAAAATTAACACTGGGCAGACACAAATTTCATGGGTGAAGGACAAAGTTTGACTGGGCAGACATTTCCGGCATACAGTACACTATATATATCTATTGGAAATGAGTCTTTTGAGTGATTTAAAATGCTAAATGTATACAGCTACAGTGCTATAGATATATGTTTACAAAATAGCACTTGGGATTAAAAGTAAATATGCACACACTTATGATGTTGTGCTGTGAGATTCTTTTAGAGTATTTTAATTTCAATTATAAATGTTGACTTGAAGTTAAAATTAAACTTATAATTACTAGAAATTATAGCTGTAAGGAAATATCACTGCCGTAATAATTGAGTCCAGTGCCAGGTTTAATTAATCAATGTTCAAATCTATGGTAGAAGGGTTATCTATCACAACCATTAAGTGTTTATGTGTGACCGGTTCGGTGACTAGCTATAGTACGATACATACTGTACCCTGTCACCTTCATCAGACAAATGACCAGTGAAGTGTATAGGAATACTTATAGTTGCTATATTTATAAACGTATGTCATGGTGGTATTTGATTCATCATTTCGTACATTTATAACAACTACAAGTAAGTTTACATATATGCTTCTAGCATATCGGAATTGACTTAGATTATATTATCAACTTGTCTGGTATATATTTTACACCTTTGTGTACATACCCTTCGCTTTACTGGTCATTTGTCAGCTTATGAAGGTGGCAGGGTACATATCATACTACTGGTCACCGAAATGTCCCACAAAAACATTTACTGGTTGTGATACATAGCCTCTCTATCAGTACAATTCAAACTTCAATAAACCCGAAGAAAATGTTTAGAAATGTAAAAATCTAGTTTGTCAAAGACATGAAGAGAACAACCTGTCTGTGTCTGTACATAATGCTTTTAGGTTAGGTAGGTAAAGGAGTTGGCTGTTGCACTAGACTTGTCATCCTCAAAATTCCAGGAGTTACGCTAACAAACATGTAATTACGTTCTCTGCACACTTGGGATATGCCATGACAAAATCGAAGGCACACATGCACAGCTAACAGATAATTTGATTGGTTTCTGTTTAAAAAAACTGACCAATTGCTATGCTGCTACATGTACATTTCCTTTGAAGAATACAAATTAAAGGAGCGACACCTGATTTCAAAGCCGATCAATCTTACTGTTATGGTGCTGTACGATCCTTTCAATGTACATTAGAGGGTCAAACAGGGGTCGACACTAACACTAGTCCGCTAGTCCTGGACTAGATTTCAGCAAGGACTAGTGAATCACCTAGCCTAACTGGTCCTTTGCACTTGTGAAAATATGATTATAAAATAAGAATATCGTTTTTCAAATTTTAGAAAAATGCTTAAAATAGGATACATTGTATAATAATTGTCAAAGTTTTCCAAAAACTTCACCATATTTCAGGGCAGTAGTTATTAGGTCCCCTACGGTCGATTACTTTTGATGTTTCATGCTGTAAGATCGCAATGCTTTCCTATCAGGAAATATTGGACTTGTTACATTGGCGAAGGGCTAGAAAATAATCTATTTACCTAGTCCTGTGGACTACCAAGCAAAAAAAGTTAGTGTCTAACCCTGTCAAACTAGTCTACATGTATGAATACATCCACAAGGTGACATATCATGTACAAATTAACCTTGGATTGTGTCATGACATGTTACAGGGGTGCCTAGAATGTAAGTGAGCATATATTGTTTTAACCACTGGAATTATGAGGATGATGACTTGTAGAGTCAGATAGCATATTAGTTGATAATATCACCCCCAAAATTTCATAATGAACTATTCCAACCTTTGAATTGGAAGAGTTCAAATGTGTCTTTAGGGGTCAAATGTGTCTTCAGGGGTGAATGAATGACTAAAATCTCCTGACAGGAAAGCTTACACGTACAATTGATAATACAATAGATGTGCAATTTAGCAGAAGAGACTCAAAATTCTCAAAACAAAGTTCAGATTCTAAAAAAAGTAAATTGATAATACAATAGAGGTGCAATTTAGCAGAAGATCCTCAAAATTCTCAAAACAAAATTCAGATTCTAAAAAAGTAACAAATACTATTGACAGAACAACTGAATGAAAAATGATTTAATGATGATGTGGAATAAATACAATAAAGCACAATTCATCCTAACACTCTGTTCTGAGATCTTGGATGTGACATGGAAATGTATCAGAATTTATAATCAAATTCTGGAAAGAAATAGCTAGTGAACTTAGTTTTGCATCTCCAGTCTAGAGGATTGGCATCAATGTGTTTTACTGTATAATGCAATTCTATTGGAAAAATATCAATTAAAAGGAAAAAAGAATTTTGAGAATTTTGTTTTTCTTGGGAAATTGGAGCTTATGTACAATAACTTGGGTAACGGTTAGTTTTAATGATTTAATGTAAATCTGCTTTAGAAATTACATGCAAGTTTTCATTGCCAACTAATATTTTAATTCGGTACAGATACATAGTACGGTACTATGTATACCATATACATGTAGTTAATGTATACCCATGCAACAGTCCTCATTTTGTCTGTCAGGTCTGTCCGTCCATCGACAGATTCCTCCGAAAAATAACTTTTTTACGGAAATCCTGATTGGTTTCAATTTACATAATTGTTGTTATGATGTCAACTTCTACAAATTTATTTATGTCCCGCCTGCAGAAGATTTTATGGAGGTCGAGGAGAGTGTTTCGGATTTTTTAAATTTTTGTTTTGTTTTCTAGTATAAAATGAAATATTGATATGATAAGGTATGTGTACCTGACCTGAACATGATTTTAATGATGTAGTATCATTATGATCAGGACTCCGCGCAATTCTGGGTGGCAGATTGGTGAATTGTTCAACAACAGACTATATGTAATAGTTTAATTTTAGGAAAGAACGATTTTGAGCTTGGTGATTTGATAAAATTGGGAACAACATATTTTTGATTATGAGTGGGAATTAAAAAGATATTTTAGTGTGTCTCTCTTTAATTTCGAATTAGAAAAATCTTTTCTTTGTTGATTATTAAGTAATTTATCAATAATCTTCATACTACAGTAGGGGAGTGTTTTAGGATATAAGTGGTCAGGGTCAACTCAAGGTCACCGAAAAAGTACAAAATGCACATTATATGGACCATGTGATCATGCATGATTAAATCACTATTCTGATAACTTGATGAATTTGAAATATCAACCTTTTAGAGAGACCCCCTCGTATGATTTTAGGGGTATAAAATCCAGGTCAGAGTGCTTCGATGTTTTATTAACTCATTCACCCCGAAATTTCATAATGAACTATTCCAACCTTTGAATTAGAAGAGTTCAAATGTGTCTTCAGGGGTGAATGATTGTGTAACAGGAGAGGAAAAATGCACGTCCAGACCGGGGTTCGAACCCGGGACCTTCTGAACTCTAGACGGACGCTCAACTAATTGAGCTATCTGGTCGCCGACTATCGACTCCGTCCAGTTCCGCTACAATTGTATATATATGTAGCCAAATCTGTATTTAGGCCAAAAAATAATATTTGCTGTTTCTGGTAACCCTACCTACCTTAATTTGTTGTGCCTACCCTAAACTTTTAAGGCAATTTTCAAAGATGCACTTTGAAAGTCAAGATCACTCCTATATATAAACCATATAAAACTATTTGTTAAAATAAAATGTATTACCTACCTACCTACCCTAAATTTGTGTAACATGTTACAGGAAACACGCATATGTTTTTGTCTGGCCTTAGATGATACATATGTAATGTGAAATCTAATTGTCTGATTGTGGTTTTCCTTCAATTTGCTTGTTCTGGATTGACTAGTAAAACCCATTAAAGGTAACAGTAGACCAAGCACTTTGATGTCATGCTCTGCACAATCGTTTGCTTGCTTCTTGAATTTTTAGGTTTTAATTATTACAACAATACTTGTAGTGATCACTTGTTATACCTAGTATTGGGGTACACGTATTGCACATCCTATAGTATTACTCAAATATGAACAGAAATGTAATAGAAAATCATTTTAACCCTTTCACAACTGTCATATATATAATGGACTCATCCATATCAATGCATGGTAGAGTCTACTAAAGTTACATAAGGGTGAAAGGGTTAAATGAAAAATATTATCATATTGAACCAAACACTGTAATGGTAAACTGGTTGACAGAACAGTGAAAGATTTAGATGTATATTTTGAGCTAAAATTGGGCCAATTTTTCAAATAATATGATCATTCCCCACCCCACCCCCCATATTGAGGTTTCTGATTATCAAAAAAAATCCAACAATTTACATAAAATCCTACATACTATACAATCTTTAAAAGCAAAAATGAAAGAGAAGAAATAACCTTAGCTTTGGTGGCATATCCCAAAAAATATCCATAATTTGCATTTTGGGATTTGCCATGGACATGAAGTACTTTCCACTAAGGGAATCATAGGAGAAAAAGCACATTAGAAATTTATTAGAATTTATCATCAAATTTAGGAATTTAAGTCTTTATAGTCTCTAATTTCAGAGTTTGGCATAAATGTGTTTTACTGTATTCATGTACATACAACGAATATGAAATCTTATAGGTAAAAAATGATAAAAAGGAAAATGAATTTTGAGAATTTGGTTTTTCTTGAGAAATTTGAGCATACAGAATAATCATATATATTGATTAACTTGGGGAAACAGTTATTTTTAATGATTAAATGTGAGTCTGGTTGTGATCACCAGACATACAGCTTTGCTTTTAAGTATACTTAGTATTACTACTATTTATCATTGATCAGGTCTGGGAGGGAGAGCTAGTACTACTACTATATGTCATTGATCAGGACTGGGAGGGAGAGCTAGTACTGCTACTATATATCATTGATCGGGTCTGGGAGGCAGAGCTAGTACTACTACTATATATCATTGATCGGGTCTGGGAGGCAGAGCTAGTACTACTACTATATATCATTGATCGGGTCTGGGAGGGGGAGCTAGTACTACTACTATATATCATTGTCCAGGTCTGGGAGGGAGAGCTAGTACTACTACTAGATATCATTGATCAGGTCTGGGAGGGAGAGCTAGACCTACTGCTATATATCATTGATCAGGACTGGGAGGGAGAGCTAGTACTACTACGATATATCATTGATCAGGTCTGGGAGGGAGAGCTAGACCTACTGCTATATATCATTGATCAGGACTGGGAGGGAGAGCTAGTACTGCTACTATATATCATTGATCAGGTCTGGGAGGGAGAGCTAGAACTACTGCTATATATCATTGATCAGGCCTGGGAGGGAGAGCTAGTACTACTACTATATGTCATTGATCGGGTCTGGGAGGGAGAGCTAGTACTACTGCTATATATCATTGATCAGGACTGGGAGGGAGAGCTAGTACTACTACGATATATCATTGATCAGGTCTGGGAGGGAGAGCTAGACCTACTGCTATATATCATTGATCAGGACTGGGAGGGAGAGCTAGTACTACTACGATATATCATTGATCAGGTCTGGGAGGGAGAGCTAGTACCACTACTATATATCATTGATCGGGTCTGGGAGGGGGAGCTAGTACTACTACTATATATCATTGATCGGGTCTGGGAGGGGGAGCTAGTACTACTACTATATATCATTGTCCAGGTCTGGGAGGGAGAGCTAGTACTACTACTACATATCATTGATCAGGTCTGGGAGGGAGAACTAGTACTACTACTATATGTCATTGATCAGGTCTGAGAGGGAGAGCTAGTACTACTACTATATGTCATTGATCAGGACTGGGAGGGAGAGCTAGTACTACTACTATATATCATTGATCAGGTCTGGGAGGGAGAGCTAGAACTACTGCTATATATCATTGATCAGGACTGGGAGGGAGAGCTAGTACTACTACGATATATCATTGATCAGGTCTGGGAGGGAGAGCTAGTACTACTACTACATATCATTGATCAGGACTGGGAGGGAGAACTAGTACTACTACTATATATCATTGATCGGGTCTGGGAGGGAGAGCTAGTACTACTACTATATATCATTGATCAGGTCTGGGAGGGAGAACTAGTACTACTACTATATATCATTGATCAGGTCAGGGAGGGAGAACTAGTACTACTACTATATATCATTGATCAGGTCTGGGAGGGAAAGCTAGTACTACTACTATAT
>NW_018405136.1:236798-260500 GCF_002113885.1 Mizuhopecten yessoensis
GGTCAGGGAGGGAGAGCTACGAGGGGTCAATACAATTTCAATTTTGCCAAAAAAGGGAGAAGGGGTTGCTTGTAAGTTGATGAGAGCTAATAACAGTGTATACAGATGTAGAGAGATATTAGGACACTTCGGTGGATAAAAGGTGCTGAATATTGAATTTCACGAAACAGTCTTTTATAACATCTCCATCTTCTTGTTATAGCATATGCAGATAACATTTTGGAGAAGTCAATGTGGAAGACTTAGGTCCCCTAAGGGTCCAATAGTTAATAAACACTGCACACACTTGTTGGTTTTGTAGATTTATTTATTGCAAAGTACAAATCATTGTTATTTTGTGAATTGTTATCATGACTTTTCATCACATCTTTTTTTAGTTGTAGAGCAAAACCACATTTTTGTCTTTGTGCTCGTGATATATTCCAAGTGATACATGTTGAATGTATTTTTATATTACAATTATTATATTGACTCATTCACCCCTGAAGACACATTTGAACTCTTCCAATTCAAAGGTTGGAATAGTCCATTATGAAATTTCCGGGGTGAATGAGTTAGCCATCACAATTTAATATTTTCAAGGAAAATCAGCTTCATGTTTCATGTTCCACCTTCCAAAATAACTAGAGTTGAGCTGATGCTCTGCTAGAAGTATTACACAAAGGAATATATAAATAGAGGTTACACAACGAGTGGTTGTATATGATATTTCTTTCACTCAAGTTAGTTATTTTTCAAAAGAAATGTTTTTTGTGAGTGTTTTTTGTAACTTTTGAAAAATAACTGACGAGAGTGAAAGAAATACCATATACAACAACCACAAGTTTGTGTGACCTGTTTCTACCACAATAAAAAATATTCCGAGGAAATTAACATGTTCTGTATGCATATGTGTTTTGTTTTCCATATCAGATGGGGCGTAAGGATATGACCTGTAGTAAAATGCCGCTAATTAATATGCAAAAATGACAATTTTAGGAATATGTGGGGAAATATTATGATTTATTACAAATCATAACAAGTACGTAACAAATTTATTGTCTTCAAAGCAATATATTTATAGAAACCAACATAAGAAATTTATTATCACAAAAACAATGACGAACTACTTTCTGTGTATCATCAAATCTGCCACCGCATGAAGCGGCTTTCCTGCCAATTTGTCCATTCAAAGGAGTCCCGGTCAAAGTTCACCGTGTCAGCCAATCAAAACGCATTTAGAGTTTATACCACGTATGGTATAAACAATATGTTATACAACAGTTGTAATGATTAATTGATGCCTTGGGAGTTGAATAACACCCACCTATTGTGGTAGAAATATATTTCCAGATTTTGGGATTGATTTTCTCAAATTGTTAGTTCTATAGTAACAGCTAGATGTTGACTTTGATATATTCTTATAAGCTAGCCGGGGTTAAAAACTAACACTGAAATATAATGGTGGACAATTGAAGGAAACGTGAAACAAGCAAAATATTTCATTGGGCTTAACACCTTGAAAAGAGATAGAATTTAAATGTTATTGAAAGAACAAGATTTATATGATATTATGTTATTTGTATTTGTTACATTGGAATGTGTGTTTATTTTTAACAGAACGAGGAAAAAGTGTTGGATCCATGGAGTCCAATTTATCAGGAAACAATTCAGAGGAGGAGGACGAGGAGGAGGAGGAAGATGACGAATTTCCAGACGATATGGGACAAATGGGACAGATGGGACAGATGGGACAAATGGGACAGATGGGACAAATGGGACAAATGGAACCGTTGGGACAAATGGGACAAATGGAACCGTTGGGACAACGGGTAATTCATAGTTACCTCCCTTTTTTGTTAGCATTTGCCTCCCTTATCTTTAAAACCACAGAATACAATGTTCTCACAGTGAAGCTGACAATAAGGAAAATTGTAAGGAAGCATTGCTAAGTACAGGTTAGTTTTTGTTAAAGGTTAACGTCCGTGCAACAGATCACGGTAGCAATGTACAGTATAAATGGCCTGATCCTAAAAATAGAAGACGTGTCTGAAGTACACATGGATAGTGGATTCGTCCTGCACAACACACACATATATTTTTACATATATTTATTAACTACTTTATAACTGAACACAATTTTTTTTTTAGAAAAATGAATTATTTTCCGAGAAGTGTTTTCCCCAGATTTTGGACTTGTAAGGCACGGTAGTCCAGTGGTAGGACACCGGGCTCGTGACCGAAGTGTTGCGGGTTCGCGCAACGGCACGGCAATGTGTTGTATCTTTGAGCAAGATACCTTACTCCACTTGTTCCAGTCTACTCAGCTGTAAATGAGTATGTGGTTGGGCAGTGCTAGAATTGTTGAATGCTAGCTGTAAGCGCCGAAATGGCAGCTCCGGCTGTATGCTCCCTAGGGAGTTGAGAAATGTATTGGCTGGTTGCAAAGGCCCTATAACCACGGATAATAATTTGTGAACCGCTTTGAGATGACCTACAAACTACGAACCTCCAATTTTTGAAGAATGCCAAAAGTCCAAAAAAACACTAGGTTTTAACCCAAAATTTGACCCCCGCAGATTGATTTTGTTTTCTTCAATTTATAATGTATCACCTACTCTGTAACAAAAATACTCACATTTTAGCATAGGTCAATCCAGCGGATTTTTTACAATATTGAAACATTTGCTGAGTACAAAAATAGACTACCTGAAAAGCTAGCTTTTGTTGTGTATAGACACAGACTTGTAAATGGCTAAAACTGTGCTCTCAAACCAAATGCAATTTTTTTTTCTTGCAAAAAATGAAGCCCACATAGTCTACTCTATTATATTTCAATTTTAGTGCTGATTTAAAAAAAAAATGCATGCAATATTACAGGGGTTATTCATTATACAAAAATATCACCCATGGCCATTGTACGCTACTGTACACTACTACCTATAGGTTTGAAGTTTGAAGACTTTGAAGACAGTTGCCATTGGGAGACACAGGTCTCTGGAAAAAAAATGGTAGGAGAGAAAAGAAAATGTAATGGTCCAAAATGTTGCAGCGGGCTGGGCAATAGATGAGTTGTGTTTATTTTCGTTGTCCCACATTAGCGGGACTCACAGAGGAAAACCTGCAGAGGACCCCAATATAATTGTATTATATAAGTTGCAATTCTTACATGCATTGGGATATAGCAGGTCTAGCTGTCCTTTCACCGAACCTGCTAAGGGCACTCAATTTAGCTAAATCTTTGAAACAAAATTCACATTATAAGAAATTACTTGACTTAACCATTTCACTGCTGTAGACCACAATGGACTCATCCATATCAATGCATGGTAGAGTCGTCTACTAAAGTTACATAGGGATGAAAGGGTTAAGTGTCTTCAAGTGAATATAGAATACATTTATATATATTTAATTGTCAAATGCTGATTAGGTCCAAAATAATATATACATGTGCGTTTCCCGTTTCTCCTTGAAAAAACATTAGGGTCAGTAGCTATAGATTGGCAATACTTTTTTTTTAATAATTTAACTATGCTTATATAGAGCAGGATGTGACCTATTTTTTTATTGGCCTTACATAGTTATGTATGTTAAAAAAGGGGTTTTGAAAAGCACAACAAAATGGTTTCTATGGTAACAGAGTCAACAGCAGCGTGGCCCACCTGGTAGCCTGCAGGGTCAAGGGGGACAACAGCAGCAACAACAGTTTAACTCAGAAGACGAGGAAACGGACTCATCTGACGAAGACGATGACGACGAAGACGATGATGATGATGACGATGATGATCATGCACCATTAGAAGGGTAAAGAATAATATTGCAATTTGATAGTGTTTATGCCTTTCCTCGTAAAATATGATGTAGTGACTGCTTATAATTATACGTAGTCTTTTTGTCCCTCAACCACTGTAGGTTTCCTCACACCCAGGTCATGGGTTAAACCTGCTAGGAGCTGGTAGTCAATGTTGGTTATTCACTTGTGGGTAACACCCTGGACGTGATTGTATTAGTCAGTCTTAACTTCTTATCATGATATCGACAAAGAACACTTTACAACATCATCATCCGTTGCGACTTTTTAGTTTTAGTTAATGGCAATTCTTTCTTAATCAGAAACAGTAAAAATGTTTCCCAAGAGAGATGGTTTTCTAGATATGACATCTGAATGATATTGGGGAAAAAGGCCTCGAAACTCAGGATGGTTGATTATCATGTTTATCTAATTCTTGTTAGTTAATTTTAAATTGTAAAAGACACTCGATAAACCTCGTTTCTTCTTACAATTTGAAATTATATTAATTGGAGTTAGATAAACATGACAACCATCCATCAGTTGTTGAGAAACCTCAATTTTATTGTCACAGAGCGTATGATTACTGATAAACATTATATCTTGTCCTCGTTACTGAGCGTATGATTACTGATAAACATTATATCTTGTCCTCGTTACAGAGCGTATGATTACTGATAAACATTATATCTTGTCCTCGTTACAGAGCGTATGATTACTGATAAGCATTACTTCTTTTCCTCGTTACAGAGCATATGATTACTGATAAGTGTTACTTCCTTTCCTCGTTACAGAGCGTATGATTACTGATAAGTGTTATATCTTTTCCTCGTTACAGAGCGTATGATTACTGATAAGCATTACTTCTTTTCCTCGTTACAGAGCATATGATTACTGATAAACATTATATCTTGTCCTCGTTACAGAGCGTATGATTACTGATAAACATTATATCTTTTCCTCGTTACAGAGCGTATGATTACTGATTAGCATTATTTCATTTCCTTTTTACAGAGCGTATGATCCCGCTGACTATGAAAACCTCCCTGTCACACCGGAGATCAAGGAATTGTTCCAGTATATTACAAGGTAAGTTATTCAGCATGATTGATGGATATTCAATTGAGGAGGTTTTAATTTGACATCATTGATACTCTAGGATGGTGTGAGAAAAAGTCTACAGTGTCCGATACTTTTTTCCATGACGAAATACTGGTATTCACTCAGCACTGATAAAAAAAAAAAAAATGTCAAGCATATTATGAAAATTGAAATCAACACTAGGCGAATATGAATTTCATACTTGCAGAGTGATTACTAGGATTTGGCAAACTAAAGCAAAAATTTCCCGGTATACAGCTGTACATGTGAATATTCTTGCAATAAAATATATTTAAATCATTCTAATACCTTACATTAACTTACACCATTAGTCTCTTTCAAACTCCATATGCAATGTGTGGTCATATGGTGCAGTGCTTAGCACACTGGCCTTGCACCAAGATGGCCTGGGTTTGATTCCCCAATCAGATTGTAAAGGTATTTTGGGTCACCTGCCCGGCAGACCATGTGTTTTTTCTCCAGTTTACTCTGGTTTCCTGCCACAATAAGACCCCTGCATGCTACCATCCAGACCAACAAGAATTAATAATATAAGTTGATATAATTTGTTTCATAATTGTTGTAAAATAATAAAGTTTACATATACCTTATACTTCATGCAATGGAATCTCATCAGATGCCCATTTCCATATTTTATTTATTTATTGTACAACATTTAAGAAACAAGTTATATCAACTGTTATTAATCACTCCACTGTTAGCTAAGCGTTGGCCTGAATGGTAGCATGCAGGGGGTCTAATGTGATAGGAAACTGGAGTACCCGAAGAAAACCCAAGTAGTTTACCAGGTGATCCAATACCTTTTCACACTTGACCGGGAACTGAAATCCCGGCCACCACATGGTGAAAGGCAAGTGCCTTATCCACTGCGCCATCGGACCACATAAAAATATTGACTCTGATAAGGCAGCTCCTGCGAATTCCTCATAAAAGTATTGACTCTGATAAGGCAGCTCCTGCGAATTCCTCATTAAAATATTGACTCTGATAAGGCAGCTCCTGCGAATTCCTCATAAAAGTATTAATTAATGTATATATGCTAATTAAATTGATTGTATAAATTGTATATCTATGTACTGTAAACCGCTTAAGAGTGGCTTACTCTAGCTAGATAAGGCGCTATATCAAATGATGTTTAATATTATTATTATTCTTATTAAAATAATATACCAGTAAATGAACCTCTACATTACATCCGAGTCAGGATTTCACTTTTTGATAGAGATAAATATATGGGGTTTACGTAGGTGTCTGTTATTCACAGATAATTAGGTTTATATGCTAAGCTCTATACATGTCTGTTATACAGGTATACCCCCCAGTCCATTGAGTTGGAACATAAGCTGAAGCCGTTCATCCCAGACTTTATTCCAGCTGTTGGGGATATTGACGCCTTTATCAAGGTAAGACATCGTATGAGGAGGTATCGGGTGGTTTCGCCCTAAATTCCGTTTACCCCGTGGCGTTTCATGCTCGGTTGTTTCGCCCTCGAAATAGTTTTTTGGCAAAAGTTTTTAGGCCAGTTTAGTAGTGTGTGGCTGTACAGTCTCATTTGAAATTTTCCTTAATCTTTCTTAGACTTCATTATCGTTACACTCTTTAGGTTCGTACGTGGTCGACAGGATCTGCACATAACCTACACCTGAAATTCTTCCGACAACATTGTTATTGTTAATGAAATATGAAAACAGTTAGGTTTTCAATCATTAAAAACATTTAAAATTATATTTATAACTTAAAAATATATATTTACAATAGGGCGAAATAACCTTGGGTGAACTGGATTTTGAGTGAAATGACCTGTAGTGCGAACGGGATTTAGGGCAAAATGACAAGGATATGGATGTTATAACAAAAGAAAAAAATATATATATAGACATGATAGAAGGCTATAACACATAGTCTAGAGGTTTGTAATTCCGTCTTTGCGTATTGCAGAGGTATCTTCTCTTGGGAGCAGGTATTAATTGTTATGTCACTTGTTTGTGAGAGTAACGTCATCAATTTTTGAGAAAACGACGTAATTTTCTCACACAGACCAATGACGTAACAATCAATACCTGCTCCCAAGAGAAGATAACTCTGCAATATGCAAAGACGGAATATCACTGTATAAAAGTCTTCTGTAGTCACCAAATTGAATGTGGCAGGCATTTTGTTTTCTACTAGTAATGAATGCATTGTAGCATTATTTTGGGGAATTTCCTTCAAAGTAAATGGTGATGTTTTAAAATAAAATAAAATTTGAAATTAACTAGTCACATCTTTAAAACCATAACATGGAAAAATATAATGAAAAGATATATTTTGAGAGAAATATTAAGACAATTGAATTTCCTGATGTAATTTGTTTGTTTCAATAACATTACATGATCTTTACAAAAATTATATGAAAAAAATGTATTTTAAAAAACCATGAGATATGGAAGAAAAAAAAAAAATGTTTGAGACCTGTAGTTTTGTATATTAACTAGACAGCAGTCTGATGTTCTGTGAATTTTTTTAAACGTAATTTTAAGTATTTCTTTACTCAGGGTTTCGAACAAGCCTCGAAAAGGCCCTAAAACAAAGAGTTGGTCTTGAAAAGCCTAACGATTGATGAAAAGTATGTTAAAGCCCCTTACACATCTCTGTATATTTTGAGAAGAAGCAAATGGTGGGAGATTTTATGCCATAGTTTTACTGAAAAAAGGCCCTAAAAAGCTTTTAATTCATAGTATAATTACTTGTTGAACCCTGACTGGTTTCAGAAGATTCTTAGAAAAAGTTTGTGTTATTCATTACCGAATTGTAATCAATGTAATAATGACTAATATGAAGAAATCATTCTATTTATAGATTATTCGCCCTGACAGCAAGCCAGACACCCTGGGTCTGAACGTGTTGGACGAGCCATGTGCCAAACAGTCTGATCCAACTGTCCTTGACCTTCAACTCCGCGCTATCTCCAAACAGACGACAGATAAAAAAGTGGTATGTGCTGTGCACGTGCGGACGATGCTTTCATTTGTTATTCGTAGCATGGTGTTTATAATTTCACTTCTAGGCATTTTTTCCCTACTAGAGCCACAATCAATACGCATGCCATTATTGTCCATTTACGTGTTTATTCTTTTGATATATATGGATTGATAATATTCAATCTATTCCGTTCATCATCTTCGATATCCAGGGGTTACTCTCACGTTCGATCTCTGCACAACTGGAATTTGTCATAGCAAAATTGAAGTTAAAGTTGGGCATCGCTCCTCTGTAATCTTCAAAAGACACGTGTCAGCCTAGTGATTGGTCAGGGTTTTTTTACCTGACACAAATCAAATTGCTTGCTGTGTGCCTTCGATTTTGCTATGACATATTCCAGGGGTGTAGAGAGCGAAAGTGAGCGTAACCCCTAGATATCGAGGATGATGTACATGTATCCTGGTGGTCTATGTATGAGAGCCTACACTCACTTTGGTATTTATTGATTTCATAAGTTGTTGAGTGAATATTAATGTAGACTGTTAATTACTTTTATCACATAATGTACTGTGTTATCCAGTGAATATACCCATGTCATATTATTTTGCCTATTAATATATGTAATATGACCTATCAGCCCTGTGATTCGTTGTAAGTTTCAATTGTTTCAATTGTTTCAATTGTGACGTCACGCCTAGGACGAGTACATGACGTCACAGACTTATGCACTGGAGTCAAAATGGCGGCTTTTTATATTTTGAGGTTGCATGAAAATTGTCGTTAATTCACACAAATAAATGCCCCAAATCTTGATTATGTGATAAAAAGGATCTTACACTCATTTTCATTTCATATGAAATTTATGAAACTGGTCACAAATTTTTCATTTTAGCTTGTGAGATGCTCGTTAAATTAAAAATTCTTAGCCTTGTTTCATAAATCTCATATGAAATGGAAACTCATGTAAGATCCTGTATATAATGCAGGGGTGGGTAATAATATTGCAGTACCAATATATTGCAATTTTTGTCTAGTAATATATATATATAATGCAATATGATATTGAAATGACAATATAGTGCAATATGTTTTCAATTATTTGTTTGAGGGTTTGAATAAAGTTATGAAATAATTTTACAGGAATATAATGAAGATTGAATCAGTTTTATCCAAATGCAGCATGCTTGCTGTAATATATTCTAAAACTGATTAAAATAATTTTCCACTTTTCATTGCTGACCTGGTGTTCACTTTTGATGTTTGCTACCAGTGATAAAATCATTATAAATGTATTAAATTTCTAGGTTCACAATATATTGTGATATATTGCAATATTTGCTTAAATTTTGCAATATATCACAATTTGAAAATTGCTTGCAATACCCACCCCTATATAGTCCCAATATATGGAACTTGATATATTTGTTTTGATGTATTCTGTATTACAGGTTGTGAAGAGTTTAGAGTCTGCTGAGAAAAATCCCAAACACATTGACAGCTGGATCGAGAGTATCCGCGAGCTAAGGCGTATCCAGCCTCCCCCGAATGTACATTACTCTAAGTAAGGGTCACAATCCGAACGTACATTACTCTAAGTAAGGGCCACAACCCGAACGTACATTACTCTAAGTAAGGGCCACAATCTGAACGTACATTACTCTAAGTAAGGGCCACAATCCGAAGGTACATTACTCTAAGTAAGGGCCACAATCTGAACGTACATTACTCTAAGTAAGGGCCACAATCTGAACGTACATTACTCTAAGTAAGGGCCACAATCCGAATGTACATTACTCTAAGTAAGGGTCACAATCCGAACGTACATTACTCTCAGTAAGGGCCACAATCCGAACGTACATTACTCTAAGTAAGTGTCACAATCCGAACGTACATTACTCTAAGTAAGCGTCCCAATCCGAACGTACATTACTCTAAGTAAGGGCCACAAGCCGAACGTACATTACTCTAAGTAAGGGCCACAAGCCGAACGTACATTACTCTAAGTAAGGGCCACAATCTGAACGTACATTACTCTAAGTAAGGGCCACAATCCGAAGGTACATTACTCTAAGTAAGGGCCACAATCTGAACGTACATTACTCTAAGTAAGGGCCACAATCCGAAGGTACATTACTCTAAGTAAGGGCCACAATCTGAACGTACATTACTCTAAGTAAGGGCCACAATCTGAACGTACATTACTCTAAGTAAGGGCCACAATCCGAATGTACATTACTCTAAGTAAGGGTCACAATCCGAACGTACATTACTCTAAGTAAGGGCCACAATCTGAACGTACATTACTCTAAGTAAGGGCCACAATGTTATTGTTGTGAATGTACACAATCTATACTTATATTGTTGGTAATGTTCGTTGAGGATTTAATTTTGCTAATTCACGGTCACCAAAGATGGAACGAAGTTAAACACCCAATGAATAATCAATATTGTGAATACATATAATTACAGACAAGAAAGAAAAAGTATTGTTTATCAGTTTACTGCCAAATGATGAAGAAAAAACAACAATTTTGATATTGTATTTTTTTTTTTTTTTAAATCCCATCACCCAAATTCAAAAGCACTATCATGGTTGTGATATATTATTATACCTAGACATGCTGCGGGAAATTTAACCTTTTCACCACTGTAGACCATCATGGACTCACCCAGATGAATGTATGGTAGAGTCTACTCAAGTTACCTAGGGGTGAAAGGGTTAATCCCTGTAAACTAGTTCTGTTCGGGACAACCGCGAAATATTAGCCCCGCGAAATTAAACAACTCAATGATGCACAAACTACATCGATTCGCCCTGAAGGTAATGTGCAAGAGTGTGCAACGACACTCGTGGTAGTCTACACTTGCTCAAGACGCTATATTGACCTTATGTACTTTTGGTCTGATCATAGATTACACTTGTAGTCTACACTTGCTTAAAACGCTGTATGGACTTTACACTTGTAGTCTACACTTGCTTAAAACGCTATATGGACCTTTACACTTGTAGTCGACACTTGCTTAAAATGCTATATGGACCTTTACACTTGTAGTCGACAGTTGCTTAAAACGCTATATGGACCTTTACACTTGTAGTCGACACTTGGTTAAAATGCTATATGGGCCTTTACACTTGTAGTTGACACTTGCTTAAAACGCTGTATGGACTTTACACTTGTAGTCGACAGTTGCTTAAAAGGCTATATGGACCTTTACACTTGTAGTCTACATTTGCTTAAAACGCTATATGGACCTTTACACTTGTAGTCTACACTTGCTTAAAACGCTATATGGATCATATGTACTGTTGGACTGATCATAGATTACACGTGACGTTGCCGGCATATTTCAAAGCAATTATACAGGTATCTTGTACCCTCTTACAGCAACGTAATACAGTTAGATAGAAAATATTAGCGAATTCTGATACAAATCTGCTTCACCAAAGAATTCATATTTAGAGAAATTGCTCACTAGCATATTTTGAAGAAAAAACACCTCTATTTTAAACGCAACGTACATCGTGTAATTTTGGCAATACAGATACTATAAATTTAAAGTGGAAATGTCGCATGTGAAAGCGTTTGCATTGTGACTCTTTATGCTTGTGTAGAAATCTATAGAAAACATTAATTCATAATCTATCAATAAATGTTTGTGTGGATGTTTTCGTGATAATTAACTCGAAATGAAAAATGTGAACATTTCCAAAATGTGAAAATTTCCGCTTTTGCAGTATATGTTGAAAATGTTAACTCACCTTCAGATATAAAATCTTAGTAGTCCCGGGCGTCAAGCTATGGTACAGTGGCTGTTTTTATACTATTATCAAAATGATGATTTATCAATGAAATAACACAGACAAAGTGTAATATATCTGATGATTTGCCTCTCCTTTACAGAAATATGCCTGATATAGACACACTTATGCAGGAATGGCCTCCTGAATTTGAAGAATTACTGAAAGAGGTAACCTACAACGAAAAACAAGATTTTGAATTTTTACGGATTTAGGGGTAGAGAATTGCAAAATTCATAGTACATAATCTAATACCTGTTTTCCATTGATGGAAATTTTATTTAAACTTTGTCAAATTTATTAAAATGTAAATTGTGGGACGTTAAAGTTTGTGGTTTTGAGATGATAAGATTGACTAGAAATATGCATTGTTTTGTTGATTTCTCATCACTGCAAAAATAGTAAAAATAAAGTAACCCTGTATACAGTAAATATTATAACCCTGTATACAGTAAATATAACTCTGTATAGAGTTCTATAACCCTGTATACAGTAAATATAACTCTGTATAGAGTACTATAACCCTGTATGCAGTAAATCAAACCTGCATACTATGAAATTCAATATAACACAGTTGATATAACCCTGCATACAGTAAATATGAGGGCATACAGAGTATATAACACATTTTACAGTAAATATAACACTGTATACTAAAAACTTGCTTGGGAATTTTCAGCTTAACTCATTCACCCCTGAAATTTCAAAACGGAATATTCCAACCTTTAAATTGGAAGAGTTGAAATGTGTCTTCAGGGGTGAATGAGTTAACAGAATTTGTTTATACCTCTTAGGTTGGACTGCCCACTGCTGAGCTGGACTGTGATCTTCCAGAGTATGTGGACCTAGTGTGTTGTAAGTTTAAAATTTCTTCTTTTCTGTTGAGTAATTTGAATACAAAAGTGAAAGCTTTACAAAACAGAAGTATTTTTCAGCAATGTAAAGGTTATTCAGTAAAGTAGATATTTCTAAAGAAATTAGTTACAATGTGTGATTATACATTCAATTAACATCAAAATATACTACATAGTGTTACTTGTGAGATAGTTTTGTTTCTATTTCTGAAACTCCGAAATAGGCCAATTTTTGATGACAGTTAGTTTTCTTGAAAATAAGTCATGGATTACTTGCATTAATATCTTGCAATATTTTGAAATGCTTCCACATGGAAAACTGACCTATGTATCAATATCAGGTACTACCAAATGCATACAGATACTGTGTATGTTTTATTGTAAACATTTAAAGGAAGAAGCATGTACATTCCAAAAGGCTTGCATGCTGTATTCAGTGTTTATTAGTTACAGAAATAAAAAGAAATAATGTACTCTATATAGTAATCACATTGTCTGTCAATCTGTCTGTGTGTCTGTCCGGCCACACTTTCGTTACTGGAGATTATCTCGGAAACCAAAAGTGTAATTTATTTTTCAATTTTACATGGTAATGCACTGTGGAATGTAGATGTACAGTAGGTGTTTGAATTTTGTTAAAGTTGAGGTCAAGGTCACTGAAAAAATATTGGGGGGGGGGGGGTTGTACAGTCCTTATCTTGTAGAATCCAAAAGACTGATAATTTCTGAATTTTGGTATGATGAGACACTGCTATGTAACTGTGCAATAGGATTTTAAAAAGATTTTTAAGGTCAAGGTCAAGGTTACTGTCACTAAATATAGACGCAGGTAGGGGGAGGGTGTCGGTCAGGCACACAGGCACATATCATTGTTCTCGTTAGATAAGCACACACTTTCCAATTTCTTCTTAAAATCAGTTTTTAGTTGGTTTCTTTCTTTTTGCTTACTACTCTGTTAATGACACAAAATAGAATAGTTTTCATGAATATGAAATTTTTACATAGAAGATATACAAGCAACAAGTGTTTGTGTACAGTTTAATACACTTATTAGTTTATATATGGTATATATCTCCTTTTTTTATCATAATGTGACTACTATACAAAAAAAAATACAAAAAATAAGGAAAACCATCAAGTTTGAAAATTGTTCTCTATACTTATAGTCTCTGTATTATAGCTGTCGGCAAAGTTTCTTGCTGGTTGATGAATTATCTCCCCTTTATTTCAGCTATACTGGATGTGCCGATATACAAAGGTTCTCCGCATCGTAACGAGAGGGTGCTAGCTCTCCATGTAATCTTTACTCTCTTCTCTGAGTTCAAGAACTCCCAGGTGAGTCTTTCTTTACAAGGGAAGGAAGCATGCCAGAAAATTAAATTATCTGCAAAATTAAAAAATTTGCATTTTTCAAAATCTGTCATTCATACTAGAATTAACCACTAGACATACTATTTAAGCATGTGCACCAATTTAACAAACAAAGTCAACATTACTGCACCGTACGGCCATTTCATCCATTTTGGAGTCATCAGTGGTTCCAAAGGCCAAAAGGATGAAAATGTGCAGAAAATAGAAAAAAGGTGAAAGGTGCTTAAAAACAGTACGTACTTGTTGCAACTTTTGGCTGTTCCAGATAATTCATTCTCATGTTAACTCTGCAAGAATAAATTCAAGCTATTGCTACGAGGCTGTGGTCAACCTGGAAACTGTCAGTCCTTAGGAATCTTAAATTTATCAAACTAGTACTACATGTTAACTCAGAAGAGATAAATTCCAGCGTCTAGCTTACGGTTAACCTGGAAACTGAATGTCAGTAAGATTCTAAAATGTATTAAACTATTATTTCATATTAACTTTGTAAATTAAATTCAAGCTATAAGGGTATAGCCAACCTGGAAACTGACAGTCAATTAGAATCTGAAATTTATTAAACTAGTATTTCATGTTAAGTTTGCAAGAATAAGTTCCAGCTTCAAGGTGCGGTCAATCTGGAAACTGACATTCAATGAAAATCTAAAATGTATTAAACTAGTATCTCATAATAACTTTCCAAGTATAATTCCAGCTACAACTTACAAGGGTTAAGTCAACCTGGGACTGACGGTGGAAAGAATTTAAAACTTTTGTACAAATTGTTTACTTGTTTTTAGACGAAAGGATGTTTTGTTACATCTAAATACTAAAAATGTTTTACATTGAAAAATAACATTGTTTGGTATCATCTCAAAACATAAACAAGAATAAACTGATTGGACGGACAATTGGCTGCTTCCAACATAAAAATTGTTTTACTGACAATCCACAGCTAAATTGATAAGAGCAAAAAACGTGTTATTGGCATTTTTACTCATAAACTGATAAAGACGGTCGATTGGCTGGTGTTCATGGCAAAACAAAAATTGTGTTTGATATTAACATTCCCCGTTTTACCGATTATATAGTCAAATGGGGAGTGTTGAAATCCACATGCAGCTGGCAAAAGGTCTGAAAAGATGACTTTTATATCAATATTGAGTTCTTTCATTTCTGAATGAAGAGTTTTTGTGGATGATGCTTTTCTGTATAGAGTGAATTATACAGATACATATCTTGATTTAAACTTTGCATGTATTGATCGGAACAAAAAAGTTGCAAAATGTTTTTTGTCCATAACTTAAGATAACCGTGAATGTGTTGTTTTGTAATCTTGTCTGATGTATCTTTACATTAACCATCGACGTTAATTCCACAGATATGCTAAAAGTATCCATTTTATATAAAGTTTTATTGACAGAGTCGGTTGTTATTTTTCAGCATTTTCGAACACTGGCAGAGGAAAATAAACTAGACAACAATTTAAAGGAATCGGATGGTTTTGGAGCGGGAGGCGGGATGGACGACAACAAGCTAACATTTTGATACTGATCAGTACATCATCATAGATCATCGTAGTGAAGTTCACACCCCTTTAATTTCAAACAGTTCTACATTTTATAAATTAGAAATTGTAAGAAGAAAAGTATGGAAAGGTGAATTTCAAATGTTCCAGTCAAAGTATGGAAGACTTTGATCGAAGTATTCTTGAGACATTGTGTAGGTTACACAGACTATAATATGAACTTGTGAATCTGTTTACTAAACAGACATGAAGGACACATCATGGACCAAGTTGTGTAATACAAGCTTTTTTTCGCCCTTCGGGACTGGTTGTGATAACTTCTAATTTATATTACTGTTACAAAAATATTACTTCCTTTGCAAATTAAAATTATCACTTTTTCAATCTTAATTATTTTACAGAACTTGTCATAGCTTTGCCGTGAAATGATAATGATGTTTCAATTAAATTATGTAACATTAAAAAAGAAGTTCCGTCCGTTTCTTTAATGTGATAATGCATCAATGAAGTTTTAAATATTTTTATGAACCCTTTGATGATGTAAAGGAAGTATAACATTAAATTCTCACCGTCCACTCCCGAGAGAAATTTGTTAAAACTTTAAAAACTGAGATGATTCTGTGCATGTGGGCAAGACATCATTATTTTTCTGAATGAAAATCACGAATTGTTATTTGTCTTACTTGATAAGTTTAAGATGTATATTTTATATTTATTGAAAAGATCTGAGCTGTCATTTGAAGAAATGACAAATAAAAAATTGTACAAATATACCAATGTTGCATCTTTTGTTTACGCAATACTAAAACATGTACCAGTTTACAGCCTCCAGCACACATGCATCATTATGTACATTTCATTACACACACAAAGTGCCACGTGGAGGCACGGTCATCTAGTGGGAGGATGCCGGGTTCGTGACCGAAGGGTTGTGGGTTGGAGTCATGGCACAGCACTGTGTTGTATCTTTGAGCAAGATACTTTACTCTGCTTGTTCCAGTCTACTCAGCTGTAGATGAGTACATGATTGGGCAGTGCTAGAATTGTAGAAATGGCAACACCAGCTGTATGCTCCCCAGGGAGTTGAGAAAGATATTTGCTGGTTGCGAAGGCCCTATAACCACGGATAATAATTTGTGAACTGCTTTGAGACTAACTACAAACTGTCTGTCTGTCTGTTATATTTTCCTCCATCCTCGATACTCCAGGGTTACCCTCACTTTCGCTCTCTGTACCCCTGGAATATGTCAGCAAATTTGAAGGCACAAAGATAGCCGTTTGATTGGTCAAAATTAAAATCCCTGACCAATCGCTAGGCTGATACCTGCCCTTTGAAGATAACAAAGGGGCGGCACCCGACTTCAAAACCTGTCAACTTTTACTGTTACTGGGCCGTGGGATTCTTTTCATATACATCAAATGATCGAACTAGTCTTCTTGTCTCATCAACAAGGTGGCGCACACTGAGAGCCTTTAGTTTTGCTTGGGACATATTCCAGGGTTGCAGAAAGCGTATGTGAGCGTAACCCCTGGATGATGCTTTTACTCATTATCAACATCACTAAGATGTCCCATCAAACCTGTCCCACACAACAATGCATGTAGTTTACAAGACACCAAACAACTTCTGCAACAGAGCTATCTATAAATACCAAGTGTTATTCACAGGGGATAAGATTATTGCACCTAATCCCTATGAATACCAACGATGAAGGTTGTTTACAAGATATTTAGTAACTCGTCAGTCTTAGGATCCCTTTCCCAGTGCACTGGTTTTTGTCTCGCCGTCACGAAGTAGTTGAAGCGAGACTAATGTGTTTCTTTTCCGGAAGCAATGGCAGCGTCAACATTACATTTTTGCGTTTAAGTTATTTTCACTGAAAGCAAACGTGCTACACCAACCAAACTTGGACCATAGATGCATCTTGGGTAGTACGTCACAACCATGCATCAAATTCGGAATGCGGCCTACTTTTCATGGTCCATTGATCTCCAACAAAATCTCCATAAGTTTTTGTGTATAAGCTAGTTTCTCTGAAACTATAATTGCTAGACAAACCAAACTTCACATGTGCATTGATGGTCAAAGCGGGGCATAGGCGAGACATATACAGTAACCTTTCTTTAACATCCGTTTGAATATAACTAGCACAGCTTGACAGAGTAATAGTATATCTGAACGAGAGGGTTCAAAGCCAGGGCCAGTATTCATGAAACCGTTCTCATCCTCAAGCATGTATTTTGTGCTCAAGCCTAATTTCTTATTTCGGTTATATATGATTTAAAAATCTTATTTTGTCAAAGTTTTGAGAGAAAAAATTTGAAGAGACTCAAAGTCGATTACTGTTTTTCAATGTTTACAATAGCCTTTTTGATTGTTTGACATGATTTAAGCGAGTTACAAGAAAGCTAGTTTGAGCACAATCCATGCTTGAGCATCACTGCAATTTTGCAACCTTAACACTGTTGTTTTTGCATTGCGAGCGTTCTTCCAATAACTTTTTTTTTCATCCCATCATTTGATTTGGATGTTAAGAATTAAGACACTAGTACATATATTGTGTGTCAAGAAAAGAAAAAAAAATCTTGCTTGCCTTCGGGAATTAAACCGCCTGTCTGTGTTGAAGGCTAGGGTCCGGTGGTGACCAATTGGATGAAGCGGCCGGGAATGGACCTGAAAGCCAACATCGGGTCCAGAGTGTTGCATTCACGTTCGCATATAGCGCTGCATATAATATGAGATTTCATGTTTTGCTATCCGAGGTAGTTCTACTGATGAAAATATAGCCAATCATAGGCAGTATAGACCACGGACATAGATAGCAATCTAATTCTGTGGTATAGACGTTTCATAATCGAAAGGAGACCGAAGATAGAAGCAACAACGGAAATCTTTTCTGTTTAGATACAATTAAGGCACGGTAAGCTGTAAGAGTAAACATCTATGAGATCACTTAAGTCACACAGCAGGTACTAGGATAGCTAAAAGAGGGTCATATTGATGAACATATGTTAGTCCGGTTCATCACTGGCAGCGCTGGGGTGACTGAAGTAGGACAAGGTAACAAGGATTTCATTGAAATGTTGAACGCACAGGCAAAGAGACTGTGACATAAACTACTTGTCAAGAGATCAAGTCTCCTAGTGTGGTTGAATGGAAACGAAGNAAAATGAACTTTTTATTATCCTTGTTTGTCTACATACATATTAAAGACTGGTTAATATATTGACATATTGGTGAAGGTACATATGCACTCGCAAAATTACTGCAAAAAATACTTATCGAAGGCCGCTTGCGGTCTGAGTAGATTATTTTTCCAATAATTTCGAATGCTGAGTTATAATTTCCACCAAACATACAAACATATATTGATTAGATTCTACAAGTCCTTACGTCTATGATAAGTAAGGTGACCTTTAATATACATATTAAAATGGGGATGCTCTTTTGCGCATTTTCATAATTTCTAGGCAGTTGTTCTATATTGTCTTTTTTATTTTCAGTTGTCATTTAGTAGACGATAAGCGATAGACGTTGGAAAAAAATGAATGCGCATTATCTATCGTCCGATAATACATGGTTATTAACCAATGAGAAGTGTCGTTACATCGCAAATGTGATAGAAATCTAAAACTTCTGGTTTATTGTTATCAGGAATGATATTGTAAGTGCTGTTTCAGAGTCGTTACTTAAAAATAAAATATTTCTCAAACACTTTAAAAAGAATATTTCTCAACTACATTTTTTACCTTATTATATATATTCCCATTACTTCCTTGATTTATCATAGTCGCAAAGAAACCGATTACTGTTGATGAATTTATTGTTTAAACTCATATAAGTAAGGTATGGTATTTACATTTTAGTAAGGTTTTACCACCTAGCTATTAATATGTTACTGTCAATTCTCTGTTTGAAGCAATGTTTGATATTGTTAACAAACACTGTTTAGGTCACCTGAGACAAAGCCTCAGTTATTTACCTATTGTGATCGGCTTCCGTCCGACGTCGTGCGTTCTCCTTTTGTAACAAATTGACATTTTTAACTTCTCTAAAATCACTGATTTCAATAAAATTTTGTAGGAAGGTTCAATGATCAAAGGCGAACTAAAACTAAATTATATATGGATATCACTCATTATATAGGGCCGGAGGGGCTGGGACGAAATGTGCAAGATTGACAAAGAATTTCCACAATCTTCTTCAGACCCAGTAATGCTAGAATCGAATGTTTTTCATCAATGGAAGGTTCTAAAGGCTTTTTAAAAAAATTGAATATCAGTTTACCTGGGTCAACCATTCCACTCTGGAAAGGGGAATCGTTTAATTTATTATACTTAATTAGGGAAATAATCCTTTTCGGTAGTTATCTGCTCTTGTGAGCAGGTTTTGATTGTTACGTCATTTGTTTGTGAGAGTCTTCAATTTTTGAGAAAACAACGTAAATTTCTCACACAAACCAATGACGTAACAATCAATACCTGATCACAAGAGAAGATAAATCTGCAATACGCAAAGACAGAATACTCATTGGGGGAATAATTCAGACTTGGTTGGCATAATTGTTTATATCTGACATTCCAGTATCTGATGTTGTGGGTACTGCTTTACTGCATATAGCTGTTATTTGTTTCGGAATTAAAACAAATAGTTTACAATACTCATAATGATATACTGTTTTATAATGTAAGCAGTGTTATGTTATATTTACAGTAAACATTATATTCATAATGTTTACTGTATCATATTTAACTGTTTCATGTTGATATTTTTTTTTCACTTTTTGTTAGCATTGCAACGATCGTATTTATAAATAATACAAAATAAACGAATATCGTTCAAGGGACCAAAATCAATTCATGTAAATCATTTATATTTTTTCTATAGCAATAATCGTTTAGTTAGAAAAGTAGAACGATCGTTTCTTAAAGTAATTGATCTTTCAGGTACCTCTTAATTTCACACTTTGGACACAATCCATCAAACCACATCTACCAATATTCTTATAACGATTACAGTCAACATACATCACATATGTACACATGGAGGTTATGTCATTTAATACCTCGACTATTACTAAGACTTTTAAACTGATAAAACCACACCGTAAGAGGGTTTTTCCACACTGTAAATTTCCTCAACACGTGACCACTTATCATACATATTCATGGCGGATGGTTTGGGTGTTTAACACCACAGTTAGCTGTTCACAAATTCCAGTATCTGACGTAAGCACTGGTGCTGTCAGTATTATCATTCAAATCAAGTATCTGACGTTCTTGATTAACCTCGTGTTATTGTTGTGGTATGGTACGTATATCAGCAGGTGTTCTCTGTATTATTATCAAACTTCATCACGAAGAACTTCCGGAATATTTCGCTCGGCGATGATAATGTAAGTACAATTAAGCTGTCATAATAAGTAATTCTTTTATATGGACTATCATTTCTTTCAACTGTGTCTGTAAAGTATGCGTAAAAGTGTAATATAATATATATATTTTGTATTCTTTTTGCATTAAAAGGGCCTCCAAAGAAAGCCTCGATTTAACAGTGTTGTACATTTCAGAAGCTGGTTACCTTTGATTGATAAGTTTTCGTTTGTTTTCTTGCAGTAGTGAAATACTAGTAACAGTCGGTTAGCATTTGTTATACAGGTTTACCGTTTCCAATATACCTGTAAAATACATCGTATGATTTTGTGAAGAAACAATTAATGTGCTTGTTGCTATATTTATGAACACGTCATACACACCTCGTCTACTAAATATAGCTCATGGTATTTCCATTTTAGTATCTCTATTTTGCATAGTTTTTAAAATATCTGATGAACTTTATTAATATGGTCTTATCTTGGTATGGTATGCTAACAACCTGTGTTATCAATCTGTTGGACTTTTGGAATAATAACTTTCGGGATATTTTAATCAGCCATGATACTGTAAGAACTTTAATGTTACCTGTCATCTCCTTTAATCTGGATTTATTCTAGATGTAGTATTTTAAGGTTCATATTAGGCGTGTCTGTGGTTCTTAACATAAAATAACTCACTCAAACTGTTTGCAATAAAACACCTTTCACTTTAGATTCTCGATATACATCATGGATCATATCACTGAAGGACTTGTAGCTATTTTTGTGTACACGTCATACACTGTCCGTCTATTCTTAAAATAGGTCGGGGTATTTCCATTTTGAATTATATATCCATATAAAGATGTTACCGCACAGCTATTAATAGTTTCCTAAAAATAAACATGACACCTACTGTTGTTGCCAATACTTTATACTTATATTAACAAAGGAAACTTCCTACATTTGAATGATAACTAATCGTAAGGAATATTTGAAAATACACATACATTTTATCTATTATATACTGGCTCGCCAATACACAGCTGTAAAGTATACAATTGTATCTGATTAAATGTAAATACCTTGAAATAAAACTTGCGACACCCTGCGCGTATCAGTCGTTCCGATATGATTAAGAGGTATACTTGATATTGTATACGTGGAGCAAAGTAATGCTGATTCGTTGAAAGTTTCAATCAATTCAATCGCTTAACATTAATAGTTTAAAAAATTGCAATGTGTGTATAGGGAAATATAATAGCGAATTGGAAAAGTGTTGTGTTTGTGTATTTCATCTTTTTCTTAAGCTATTCTTTATAGTAAACATATTTAGATAAAGCGTGCAAAATACAATGTGCAAAATGACATTTGATATAAAGGTGTCCATTATCGTAATATATGAATTAATTCTATAAACGATATTATTTTAAAGTGGACAAATTGTTTTGGTTTCCGCCCCCAATACTTTTACTATCTGTTTCTTGTCTGTTTCTTGTAAAGATCATTTATGTCTAATCGATTGGCACAAAAAATGATATTCACATACTTCAACATTCTAAGATAATATTTGTCCTGTAGACTCTTGGTTGTGAAATCGTGTATTTGTTGAATTTTATAATAATTGTTAACTATTGAAATAGAAACGTGAATAATGAAACGTCAACAAAACCGAAATTTGAAATCAAATTGTTTACATGTTGAACTTTGAAAAAGCAGAGGGAAAGTAAGACCAGGCGTATCGAAAAGATAAGTTTATTCTGTTTCATTAACGGTAGCGAAAACAAGGCAAAAACACATAAGTGAGCAGTAACCCCTGGAATATGTCAGCAAAATTGAAGGCACAAAGATAACTGTTTGATTGGTCGAAGTTAAAATCCCTGACCAATCGCTGATACCTGCCCTTTGAAGATAACAAAGGGGCGGCACCCGACTTCAAAGCCAGTCAATTTTTACCATTATGTCACCGCGTGATTCTTTTCATGGACATCAAAGTATCGAACAAGTCTTCTTGTCTCATCAACCAGGTGGCGCACACTGAGCCTTCAGCTTTGCTTTGACATGCATATTAAAGGGGTTCAGAGAGCGTAATCAAGGACACTTTTCCTCGTTATTGACAGCACTAAGACGTCCCATCAAACCTGTCTCACACAACAATGATTATTGTTTACAAGAGATTAATAACTTCTGCAACAAACCTATCAATACTAAGTGTTAATTACAGTGGATAGGATTATTTCAAGAAATCCCTATGAATACTAACGATGAATGTTGTTTACTGGCGATCTAATCACTCATCAATCTTAAGGATCCCTTTCCCAGTGCACTGTGTTTTTTTCTACAGTATCCTCTCTTTAACATCCGTTTGTATAGAACTAGCACAGTTCGACAGATTAATAGTATATCTAAACGAGAGGGTTCAGAGCAAGGGCCCGTATTCATGAAACCGTTCTCATCCTCAAGCATGTATTTTGTGCTCAAGCCTAATTTCTTGTTTCGGTTATATATGATTTAAAAATCTTATCAAATTTTTGAGAGAAAAAATTTAAAGAGACTCAAAGTCGATTACTGTTTTCAATGTTTACAATAGCCTTTTTGATTGTTTGACATGACTTAAGTGAGTTACAAGAAAGCTGGTTTGAGCACAATCCATGCTTGAGCATCACTGCAATTTTGCAACCTTAGCACTGTTGTTAATTAAATAAAAAAAAAATCATCTTCAATATTTCGCATAAGTCCAGCAAGATATGATCTCCTTAGGTATACAACTCTTACAATCGAAACAGTTGATGATTTTGTGGAAGCTGACTTGTCAGGCGCTAACTACAGTACTTGTCCTATATGTCACTTGGCTTAAATGTGCACGTTTGTGTATGTCTGCGTTTTTGCATTGCGAGCGTTCTTCCAATAACATTTGTTTTCATCCCATCATTTCATTTGGATGTTAAGAACAAAGACACTA
>NW_018405136.1:264748-264945 GCF_002113885.1 Mizuhopecten yessoensis
CGAAGTTTGAACTCAAAAGATTTACATGTTAACCTTTGAAAAATCAAAGGGAATATAAGACCAGGAGTATCGAAAGGATAAGCGTCTTCTGTTTCATTAACGGTAGTGAAAACAAGGAAAAAAACACATAAGTAAGCATAATTAAACACACTGACCATCATATCACACACAGAAATGGCATATTCCCCTATGAGAAA
>NW_018405136.1:265773-267828 GCF_002113885.1 Mizuhopecten yessoensis
AACAAAAACCCTAAATAGATAAATATATTATTGTAACAACATTGACTTATTTTATTGTTCCACATGACTATGTGTTAAACGTTTATTCGGATATTTTCAGGTGAAACGTTATGAAACAGGGCTTCTGAAGAGATTTGATACAACGACGAGTAACAACGACTAAATTAAACGCAATGGATGTTACATAGACGTAAACTCATTTACATTAGGCATAGACTCTTCCAAGCAAAGTCTGAGATTGATTTTGATTTAATCAGATAGCGAAAACATAATGGCATCTGTGAGTTCCATCAGATCTAAAGAATGGCGCGCTAAGCGTAAAGATGATGCAGAATATTGGGAACAAGAGCGAAAACGAAAACGGAAGGCAAGACAGTCATGTTCCGAAGAGAAGAAACAGCATGACAGGGAATTGAGTAAGAAAAGACAGAAGAGATTTCGGGAACGTAAGAAGTCGGCAAAGTGCAATGTTACATTTTTGCCATTGGATATATCAACTGTTAACGACGGAGGTAGGGTACCAGCTATTTCTGATGATGTGAGATCTTCTGGAGAGTTTGGTATACTATCAGTGTCGAATCCTAACACATTCCATGTTAGTATGGATACAGATTTGGATAAGGGACCAGGAGATAGTGTTTGCGAATCAGCCGAAATCGAGGAAGAAGGTGGTCCTGTGTTTCTCTATAACGTCGATGGTAACAAGTAAGTATTTGGCAGTTAACATTGTGCATGATGTGAGAGAAAAACATTAAATTTAACTATGCATATTTCAACTGCCTAACTGTCATTACCGATTCCTGTTCATGCACTCATATCAACGAAGCGGCTGATCCTAGTACCCTGTTTTTTAAGCTCTCACCCATTTCACTCCATCCCCTGTACTCCTCACCGTCAACATGAATGTAAATAAGATGTAAGGATCATTGGTTGAAATTTTTAAAAGAAGTCGTACATTTTTAACGATCTTCCTCCTTGGTCTTTGATTGATGACACTGCATATAAGTTTGTAACTCTTAACTTTCCGAGCTTCGTATGAAGTTTTCACCACCGCTCATATGCAGGATAGTGCACAGTTATACCTGCTATTTATACTTACAGCTGGCACAAGAAAAGCAAACCGTTGACCGAACAGTGTGGCAATAAAGGAGCTGAAGGCATGGCGTCTATTTCTGTTACTGGTGGCGAAGGAAGAGAAGCATATTTTAAAAGAATACAAGCTTCATTGTCTGAAGTGGAGGACTTTGATTTGTTACAAATGAAGTGTAATGAATTCTCACATCAAATCGAAGAAATGTACCCTATAGAAAATCTCCCAACACTGGACGTGACGGGATATCAATTGGATAATGTCGCATCCAGCTTGTATCCACACGAAGATGCACCTGATGATTTTGTTCCCATCAGAACAGTTGGCGATGGAAACTGTCTGCCACGAGTCGGCAGTTTGTTCGCTTTTGGAAATGAAAAACACCATAATGAAATAAGAGTCCGGATGTTCATAGAACTGTGTCGATATGAACATTATTACTTAGATGATTCTTATCTAAAAAGAGGAACAGAACAAGGACTAGTCAATATTTCAAAGACTCTGGCATTGTTTTCAGATGTGTTTGTCCCACATGAAGAAGACGGAGTCCGGCTTGCTTTTCGGCAATATGTGAAAAATATATTGAAGACGAACAGCTTTAATGGTATGTGGAGCATATTTGCACTATCTAGCGTTCTTGGTGTGCAAGCATTGTCAATATACCCATCATATGGTGGGTACAATGTGAGACCAGATCTCCACCGTCTGGTCATGCCTCGAGTGTTTCGACAGGAGAAAAGTAAAACCGTCCATATCATGTGGACAAGCACACACGGAAAGCAAGTTGAGCCCAAGTCATGGACTCCAAATCATTTTGTCGCTGTTCTTCCAACACTCGATAGAAGACCTACACCAAGAGAAAATGATGACTTACCAATGCAACACGAGCAATCAGGATCGCAACCTATAACCGACTCAATCAGGTAAGGTTTTTAACACCGATAATTCCAACAACCATAGATACA
>NW_018405136.1:270707-272425 GCF_002113885.1 Mizuhopecten yessoensis
TGTTACCTCCAGCATGAGCACAGGTCGAAATCGCTATACGGTGAAGCAAAATGCTTACTTTTATTGCAATGTTTCTATGAATGTCGGTACTTGATCATGACTCTTGAAAGATACAAGTGAGCGGTTAAGGCCCGTTGGACGTCTCGTTCTGACATTGGGCTTACCAGAGGATCCTAGAAAGATACCGGCGGATAGTATTAAAAAAAAAAAAGGAAAAATGATAATAGATACATGTAGGAGACTCAAGTTTTCAGTGGATCAGAGACTACTAATGTTTTCTGTTTTCTGTTACCTCCAGCATGAGCACAGGTCGAAATCGCTATACGGTGAAGCAAAATGCTTACTTTTATTGCAATGTTTCTATGAATGTCGGTACTTGATCATGACTCTTGAAAGATACAAGTGAGCGGTTAAGGCCCGTTGGACGTCTCGTTCTGACATTGGGCTTACCAGAGGATCCTAGAAAGATACCGGCGGATAGTATTAAAAAAAAAGGAAAAATGATAATAGATACATCTAGGGGACTCAAGTTTTCAGTGGACCAGAGACTACTAATGTTTTCTGTTTATTTGTAACGTACAATGAGTAGGTATACTTGTATTCTAAGCATGGGTTAGTTACGGCCTGTATGATACAAAATGTATTTTGTTTCAGAGGTTCAGAACCCATAGAGTCCCTTTCGTCCAACTTTGATGCATCTGTAGAAAGTCCTACAACACATTTTCTCAATTCTGTTTGTACAAGAGATGCGACAATAGTTCCCAATGACAAAGCTGATTCAAGGACTACAGTGCTAGCACCCACTGATCATATGAACATTGGAAATCCTACTCGAGTGAATAACACATTTCTATCTCATTTGAACGAGCGCAACCCGTCTAAGGATATGATTGACCAACATGGAGCAATGGATCTAAGGTAGCGCTTAGATGTTTAGCTGAAAAAAATATAAGATAATTGATATAACCTTCCTTGCGAATAAACGTGATAAAACAGTCTTGCAATACAAATATTTAATGACTATTTCTGATACTTTTGACTTCGACATTTGCATGAATTTACTGTTTCATGCTTGGCGTTAAGTGACTCTTAATCATCATTTCATATATGTTTGTTGTCATTTACAGAAGCGAAGATCGATGCCCATTACACTCAAAGGAAGAGCTGTTATACCTCTGTACGACATGTGGCGCACTTCCTGTATGTTACAAATGTCATCTTGAAAGTCATCAGCAGCATACCTTTGCAGACCTAAAGATGTGCCTAGAGGCTAACGAAATGATTTATCTTAAGAAAATTACGAAGAAACATGAAGAAAATTTGAAAAATAAAATCAAACAACAAAAACAGGACCATGTCGAAAATATGGAATCAATAGATAGGAAGATAGAAACGACTTTTGAATATTACAAAGGGCAGTTGGCTAAATGGAAACATCTTATGCATGAGACGAAATCAAAATCAGACCAGAAAGTGATAGACCGCATGCAGGTCCTAGAATCTGAATTAAGGGACACAGACGCATTTGCAGCAAAAGCATGTCATTATCTGAAGTCGCTGCCGATATCAAAACGGCTTTCTGTGATGACAGCAGAACCACAACCAGAAAATATATCGAAGAGTCACCCTCGCTTACATCTATTGTTTCGTGCCGGGCCGGACACTTCTTTAGATCAATTTGGAACTCTTGCAGAAATACCTTACCATGATGAGTTGTC
>NW_018405136.1:282667-368907 GCF_002113885.1 Mizuhopecten yessoensis
CTATTGCCAGATATACGGACACAAGCATGATTTATTTACTTAAGTTTAAATATGAATTATTGTCAAAATAGAAAATTTGAAATTTAAACAAAGACGCAATTTTAGTTAAGCTAACAGCTCTAATATTTAAACCCTTGTTTTATTTAATCTACCTGTATTACAAAACAAATACCCCACATACTCGGGTTTCAGCCACAGGTATTACCAGGTTCCATTTGTCAGAACACGTCACAATTAATGCAGATACTGTTCATGGTATATTGGTGAATATATAACAGCAGAATATCACAGCAGTTCAACATAACATTAAATGACATCACCAAGTGTTTAAGACTTTGAACGGTGCAGCAGCCATTTTCGTCAGATATATTATTCACCGTTTCGACAAATAACTTTCGGAATACTTTAATCGACGATTTTATTGTAAGTACAATGCAACAGCAAATCAACAATGTCTTTCATGTTACCTGTCTTTTTCTTTTGATTTAGTTCTTTTATGCATGTACATATTTTGAGCTGAATGTAATGTCTGTTAAAGATCATTACATAAACTAACTCCTAAACACTGCTTGCATTAAAACATCTTTCGTATTAGTGAAGCTAATAAAATATATATGTGTATACATCTATATATCATGTTTCATATCATTATTGTACAATGCGTCATGTTTTTAAAAAAGAACAAAACACTTTTAGCTATTCTTGTGTCCACGCCATACACTGTTTGCCTCCTCTAAAAATAAGTCGGGGTATTTCCATTTAGGATTTTATATCCATATTAAGATGTTACCGCATGGCTATTAATATTTTCCTAAAAATAAACATGACACCTGCTGTTGATACCGAAACTTTACTTATACTAAGCTAAATATTCTTCCTCCATTGGAATGAAAACTGGTCGTAAGAAAGTTTTGAATATACACATTTATTGTATTAGTTATATTCTGGTTCGCCTATATACAGATGTAAAGTATACAATTGTATTTTATTTTAAAAGTAAATACCTTGAAATAAGACTTGCACCACACTGCACCTATCAGTCGTTGCCGATATGATATGATGTCTTTATTTACATCTGTCCATGTCTATGATACAGCTGTCACAACCCCTTCTATATTTAAATCTGTCAATGTCTCTTATACGATACAGCTCTTAGATTCCTTTCTTTGTCTACACCTGTCCACGTCCCTAACACAGCTGTCACTTCCCTTTCTTTATCAACATCTATTTATATCTCTATCACATCTCTTAGGTCTATATCTTTATTTACATCTCTCTTTGTCTCTTACACAGCTCTCAGGTCCCTTTCCTTATCTACATCTCTCCATGTCTCTTACACAGCTCTCAGGTCCCTTTCTTTATCTACATCTCTCCCTATCTCTTACACAGCTCTCATGTCCCTTTCTTTATCTACATCTCTCCATGTCCCTTACACAGCTCTCAAGTCCCTTTCTCTATCTACATCTCTTCATGTCTCTTACACAGCTCTCAGGTCCCTTTCCTTATCTACATCTCTCCATGTCTCTTACACAGCTCTTAGGTCCTTTTCTCTATCTACATCTCTTCATGTCTCTTACACAGCTCTCAGGTCCCTTTCCTTATATACATCTCTCCATGTCTCTCACACAGCTCTCAGATACCTTTCCTTATATACATCTCTCCTTGTCTCTTACACAGCTCTCAGGTCCCTTTCCTTACATACATCTCTCCATGTCTCTTACAAAGCTCTCTTGACTGGTTCCTTATATACATCTCACCATGTCTCTTACACAGCTCTCAGGTCCCTTTCTTTATCTACATCTCTCCATGTCTCTTACACAGCTCTCAGTTCCCTTTCTTTATCTACATCTCTCCATATCTCTTACACAGCTCTCAGGTCCCTTTTCCTTATATACATCTCTCCATATCTCTTACATAGCTCTCAGGTCCCTTTCTTTATCTACATCTCTCCATGTCTCTTACACAGCTCTCAGGTCCCTTTCTTTATCTACTTTATTCGATGTCTCTAAAAAGCTAACATGTCCCTTGCATTACCTGCATATCTCCATTTCTCCAACACAGCTCTCAGGTATCTTTAGTTTTCTACTTATTTCCATTTTTTCTCTAACTAAGCTTTCAGGTCCCCATTCTTTATCTACAACCGTTCTATCTCTGACTCATCACTTTACAATATAACTCTTCTCCCCTTCTTTTCTGTTCAGTTGTAAATAGATTTGGTAACCGTTGCTGATCAGAGAATGGTTTCACCAAATGTTTTGGTGTTTTTTACATAGATGAATAGAAGAATACATCAAATCAATTTTTCTTTCAAGGAAGCCATATTTAGTGTAGATCGGAAATCGTTTCGTGAAAATAGGTTTGGATAGTAAAAGATAAATGTTTCTTCTAATATTCATATTGATTTTTTCGTCGAAATTCCATATATTGTGTTTTTATTTTTATTTTAAGTGTTAATATGGTGTCGTGTGTAGACCTAATACACGTTCCAAGTAAATGAGAGGAAATTATTTTTCGGGATAGGAAACGCGTGTTTCATGTCAGTTGTGTAGCTTAAATTAATTGATCATATACTTTAGGAGAAGCACTTAACCTAGAGGTCACAATTAAATTGAAAATATTGCCAGATATACGGACACAAGCATGATTTATTTACTTAAGGTTTAAATATGAATTATTGTCAAAATAGAAAATTTGAAATTTAAACAAAGACGCAATTTCAGTTAAGCTAACAGCTCTGATATTTAAACCCCTGTTTTATTTAATCTACCTGTATTACAAAACAATTAAATACCCCACATACTCGGGTTTCAGCCACAGGTATTACCAGGTTTCATTTGTCAGAACACGTCACAATTAATGCAGATACCAGGCATGTTGTATTGGTGAANTATGACATCACCAAGTGTTTAAGACTCTGAACGGTGCAGCAGCCATTTTCGTCAGATATATTATTCACCGTTTCGACAAATAACTTTCGGAATGCTTTAATCGACGATTTTATTGTAAGTACAATGCAACAGCAAATCAACAATGCCTTTCATGTTACCTGTCATTTTCTTTTAAATTGGTTCTTTGATGCATGTATATATTTTGAGATAAAGGTAACGTCTGTTAATGATCATCTCATAAACAAACTCCTGAGTGTACATCTATATATCATGTTTCATATCATTATTGTATTATGCGTCGTGATTTTTGAAGCTATTTTTGTATACACGCCATCCTCTAAAATTGGTCGGGGTATTTCCATTTTGAACTCTATATCCATATTAAGATGTTACCGCACAGCTATTAATATTTTTCCTAAAAATAAACATGACACCTATTGTTATTACAAAATTATATATATATACGGAATCTTCCTACATTTGAATGAAAACTAATCGTAAGCAATTTTGAAATATACACATTTATTGTATTAAATATATACTGGCATGAATATAAATAGATGTAAGGTATACAATTGTATATGATTTAAATTTCAATACCTTGAAATGTCAATATCTTTATCTACATCTGTCCATATCTAACACACGTTTCAGGTCCCTTTCTTTATCTACATCAGCCTATGTTTTTAACACGCTGTTCAGGTCCATTTCTTTATCTACATCTGTCCATGTCTCAAATACAGCTGTCAGGTCCTTTACTGTATCTTCATGTGTTGATGTCTTAGGTTCCCTTCTTTATCTACATATCTCCATGTGTCCTACACAGCTCTTAGGTCCCTTTCTTTATCTACGTCTTTTTATGTCTCTTACTAAGCCGTCAGTTCCATTTCTGTAGCTACATCTCTCCATGACTCTGACATAGCACTCAAGTCCCTTCCTTTATCTACCTCTTTCATTGGTTCTAACACAGCTCTCAGGTCCATTACTTTAGCTACATCGGTCAATGTCTCTAACACAGTTCTCAGGTCCATTACGTCATGTACATCTTTCCATGTCTCGATTCAGCTCTCATGTCCATTTCTTTAGCTACATCTGTCCATAATTCTGACACAGCACTCAAGTCCCTTGTTTAATCTATTTTGTCAATGTCTCTAATAAAGCTCACATGTCCTTTACATTATTTGCATATCTCTTTGCCACTAACACAGCTCTCAGGTCTCTTATTATCTACATCTCTCCATGACTCTGACATAGCACTCAAGTCCCTTCCTTGATCTACCTCTTTCATTGGTTCTAACACAGCTCTCAGGTCCATTACGTCATGTACATCTTTCCATGTCTCGGTTCTAACACAGCTCTCAGGTCCATTACGTCATGTACATCTTTCCATGTCTCGATTCATCTCTCATGTCCATTTCCATAGCTAAATCTGTCCATAATTCTGACGCAGCACTCAGGTCCCTTGTTTCATCTATTTTGTCCATGTCTCTAACAAAGCTCACATGTCCTTTACATTATTTGCATATCTCTGCCTCCAACACAGCTCTCAGGTCTCTTATTATCTACGTCTTTCCATGTCTCGAACAAAGCTCTCGGACCCCCATTTTTATCTACACCGTCCACTCTCTTACTTTTCTCTTTACAATTAAATTACTCTCCCATCTCTCCTTCTTTTCTTTTCGGTCGCAAATGAAACTGAGTTGATTTGGTAACCGTTGACTTATCAGAGAATGTTTTAACCAAACGGTTTGGTGCTTATTATATTGGTGAATGGAAGAATGCAGCAAATCAATTTTCTTTCAAAGAATCCGTATTAAGTGGAGATCGGACATCGTTTTTTTAATAAATTGGTTAGGATGGTAAACTATTCAATTTCTTTTAAAATTAATTTAGATTTTTAAAATATCCAAGAATTGTGTTTTTTATATCTTAACTCCTCCAGGAGATCTACCTTACCTAAAGACTATACAAGTAGAAATCACACGGGGTTATACTTATAGTATTTATTATCGTACAGTTAAATACCCCACATACTCGACGATTATATTGTAAGTACAATGCAATAGTAAATTTACAATGCCTTTCATATTACCTGTCATTTTCTTTTAAATTCGTTCGTTTATGCAGGTCCATATTTTTAGCTAAATGTAACGTCTGTTAATGATCATCACATAAAACAAACTCCTAAACACTGCTTCCATTAAAACACTTTTCGTATTAGTTCCTCTATTTGACCTATAACAAAGATATTGATTGCTTTTATTGGATAAATCACACGCAGTTTCTGGTTAGTTCTTAATGCTTGAAGCTGATAAAATATCTATATGTGTACATCTATATATCATGTTTCATATCATTATTGTACAATGTGTCATGTTTTTTAAAAAGAGAATAAATCACTTGAAGCTATTTATGTGTCCACGCCATACATTGTTATCATCCTCTAAAAATAAGTCGGTGTATTTCCATTAAGGACTTAATATCCATATTAAGATGTTACAGCATTGCTATTAGTTCTTTCCTAAATATAAACATGACACCTACTGTTGTTACCGAAACTTTACTTAAACATATACTAAGCTAAATAATATTTCTACATTTGAATGAAAACTGGTCGTGAGAAATATTTGAATATACACATTTATTGTATATTCTGGCTCGCCTATAAACAGATGTAAAGTATACAATTGAATTATATTTAAAAGTATATACCTTGAAATAAGACTTGCGACACACTGCACCTATCAGTCGTTGCCGATATGATATGATGTCTTTATTTACTGGGCATGTCTCTAACACAGATGTCGGGTCCCTTTCTTTATCTACACCTGTCTATGTCTCCTATACAGCTGTCAAGTCCCTTTCTTTATCTACATATTTTTATATCTCTATCACATCTCTTAGGTCTATGTCTTTATTTACATCTGTCTATGTCTCTTACAAAGCTCTCATGTCACTTTCCTTACTTACATCTTTCCGTGTCGCTATCATAGCTTTAAGTTATCTTTCTTTATCTTCATCTATCCATGTATTTAACAAAACTCCCAGTTCCTTTTCTTTATTTTCATCTCTATATGACTCTATCACTGCTCATATGTCCTTTCGTTACCTACATCTTTCTATGTTGATTTCGTAACCGTAAAATGATCAGGGATATTCTTGACCAAATGTTTGGTGCTATTTAAAGGATTCAGACTTCTGTAGAATAATGGTACCCACATATCCATTGGTAATATTTATTGAAGCAAATCAATTTTCTTTCAATGAAGCCATATAAAGTGGAGATCAGAAATCGTTTTGTGTAAATTGGTTTGGATGGTAAACTATTCAAATTTCTTCTAAAATCCATTCATTCTGATGACTTAAAAAATCCATGTATTGTGTGGGGTTTTATTTTTACGTGTAATTGTGGTGTCGTTTGTAGACCTAATATACGTTCCATGTAAATGAGAGGAAATTTATTTTCGGGATAAGAAACGCGTGTTTCAGGTCAGTTGTGTAGCTTAAATTAATAAGTCATATATTTTAGGAGAAGCACTTACCCAAGAGGTCACAGTTAAATTGAAAATATTGCCAGATATACGAATACAAAAGTGATCTATTTACTTATTTCTAAATATGAGTGATAGTCAAAATAAAATCGTTGACATTTAAACTGTCGTAATTATAATAATTATTGCAGTTCATTAAAATATCCCATATACTTGAGTTTCAGCCAAAGGTTTTTACAGGTGCCATTTTTCCGAACACGTCACAATTATTTTCAGATACCGTTCATGATTTATTGGTGAATATACGTCAGCCGAGCATCATAGCAGTTAAAATTATCATTATATAACTTAACGAAGTGCTTTAGCTTTGAACAGTACAGCAGCCATTTTCTTCAGAACTATTGTCCAACATTTAGGCGAAAAACTTCCAGAATGTTTTAATCGACGATGATATTGTAAGTACAATACTACAGCTATAATTTATAATGGTTTTCATGTTACCTGTCATTTTCTTTTAAATTGGTTCCTTTATTCTTGAACATGTTTTTAGTTTCATGTAAAGTCTGTTTGTGATCATAACCTAAGTTAACTCACAAACACTGCTTGCATTAAAACACCTTTCGCGTAAGTTCTTCGATTTGACCTTTCATAAAAAAATTGATAGTTTTTATTGGACACATCACATGCAGTTTCGTGTTGGTTCTTAATGCTTGAAGCTGATAAAATGTATATGTGTGTACATCTATATATCATATTTTGTAGTATTGTTGTAATCTGCATCATGTTTTTAAAGAAATCAAAGTACTGGTAGCTTTTTTGTGTACATGCCATACACTGTATTTCTCTTCTAAAATAGGTCGGGGTAATTCCAGTTTGGAATTCATATCCATATTAAGATGGTACCGTAAAGCTATTAATAGTTTCTTAAAAATACACATGACACCTACTTTATATATACTTATATTAAACTAAAGAATCTTCCTTCATTTGAATGAAAACTAATCGGTTCTTTATTTTATTTATTATAAACTGGCTCGCCTATAAACAGTTGTCAGGTCCCCTTCTTCATCTATATATGTCAATGTCTCAAACAAAGCTGTTGGATCCCTGTCTTTATCTACATCTGTCCATGTCTGTATCTAAGCTGTCAGGTCCCTGTCGTAATTTACATCTGTCAATGTCTCTACCGAAGCTGTCAGGGCCCGGCCTAATCTACATCTGTCAATGTCTATATCTAAGCTGTCAGGTCCCTGTCTTTATCTTCATATGTCTATGTTTCTACCTAAGCTGTCAAATCCCTTTCTTTATATACATCTGTCAATTTCTCTACCGAAGCTGTCAGGTCCCTTTCTCTATATACATCTGTCCATGTCTCTACCGAAGCTGTCAGGTCCATGTCTTTATCTACATCTGTCGATGTATCTACCTAAGGTGTCGGGTCCCTTCATTAACTACATCTGTCAATTTCTCTACCGAAGCTGTCAGGTCCCTGTCTTTATCTACATCTGTCGATGTATCTACCTAAGCTGTCGGGTCCCTTTCATTAACTACATCTGTCAATTTCTCTACCTAAGCTGTCAGGTCCCTTTCTCTATATACATATGTCCATGTCTCTACCTAAACTGTAAGATCCCTGTCTTTATCTAAATATGTCCATGTCTCTACCGAAGCTGTCAGGTCACTGTCTTAATCTACATCTGTCAATGTCTCTACCAAAGCTGTCAGGTCCCTTTCTTTATATGCATCTGTCCATGTCTCTACCTAAGCTGTCAGGTCCCTGTCTTAATCTACATCTGACAATGTCTCTACCGAAGCTGTCAGGTCCCTTTCTTTATATACATCTGTCCATGACTCTACCTAAGCTGTCAGGTCCCTTTCTTTATATACATCAGTCAATGTCTCTACCTAAGCTGTCAGGTCCCTTTTTATATACATATGTCCATGTCTCTACCGAAGCTGTCAGGTCCCTGTCTTAATCTACATCTGTCAATGTCTCTAACATAGCTGTCAGGTCCCTTTCTTTATATACATCTGTCCATGTCTCTACCTAAGCTGTCAGGTCCCTGTCTTAATCTACATCTGTCAATGTCTCTACCTAAGCTGTCAGGTCCCTGTCTTAATCTACATCTGTCAATGTCTCTACCGAAGCTGTCAGGTCCCTTTCTTTATCTACATCTGTCCATGTAACTACCTAAGCTGTCAGGTCCCTGTCTCAATCTACATCTGTCAATGTCTCTACCGAAACTGTCAGGTCCCTGTCTTTATATACATCTGTCCATGTCTCTACCTAAGCTCTTAGTTCCCTGTCTTTAAATATATCTGCACATGTCTCTAACGCAGCTCTCAGGCCGAACTCTTTGTCTACATCTGTTGATGTCTCTAACACGGGTCTTAGGTCCTTATATGTATCTTCATATGTCTATGTCCCTAACACAGATCTAAGCTCCCTTTGTCTATCTGCTTCTGCTCATGTCTCCAACAAAACCTTTAGGTCCCTTTCCTTATCTAAATATTTCCATGTCTTTTACACAGCTTTCATGTCCCATTCCCCATTTACACCTGTCCATGTCTCTAACTCAGCTCTCATGTTCCATTCTTCATTTACATCTGTACATTACTCTAGCTCAGCTCTCATGTCCCATTCTTCATCTACATCTTTCCATGATTCCATGTCTCTTACACAGCTCTCATGTCATTTCGTTACCTACATCGTTCTGTGTTAATTTGGTAACCGTAGACTGATCAGAGGTACTTTTGACCAAATGTTTTGGTGCTCTTTATAGGATTCAGACTTATGTTGAATAATGGTAGACTGTTCCGACATGTACATTGCCTGTGATTAGTGAAATTGATTGAAGCAAATCACTTTTTTCCCAAACACTAGTTAAAGGAGATCGGACATCGTTTTTATGTTAATTGGTTTGGATGATAAAAGATTCAAATTTCTTTAAAAATTCATTTTGATTTCCCTGTCAAAAATTCCATATGGTGTTTTTCTTTTTTAAATTTGTTAATGTGTTATTGTGGTGTCGTGTGAAGACCTAATACACGATCCAATTTAATTGGAGGAAATTATTATTCGGGAAACGAAACAAGTGTTTTCGGTTAGTTGTGAAGCTTAAATCATTTGATTACATATTTTAGGAGTAGCACTCACCCGAGAGGTCAGATTTAAATTGAAGATATTGCCAGATTAACAGACACAAGAATTATATATGTGCTCAAGTGTAAATATGAATCATAGTCACAATAGCACATTTGACATTTAAACAATTGTAATTATAACAATGATTACAATACAGTTAAATACCCTGCATACTTGAGTTTTAGCCAAAGGTTTTACCAGGTTCCATTATTCAGAACACGTCAGAATTAATTCAGATACCGTTCATGGTTTATTGGTGAATATAATATCACATTTTCTTCAGAACTTTTGTTCAACTTTTGGACGGATAACTTCTGGAATGTTTTAATCGACGATGAAATTGTAAGTACAATCAACAGTTATAATTAATAATGTCTTTCATGTAACCTGTCATTTTCGTTTCAATTTGTTATTTTATACATGGACATGTTTTTAGTTTCGTATAAATCTGTTTGTGATCATCACATAAAATATCTCACAAACACTGCTTGCCTTAAAACAACTTTCACTCTAAATACTCGATTTTACATGTTACAAAAAAACCCTGATTACTTTAATTGGATAATTCAAATGTAGATTAGGAATCGTTCTTTATTTCAATTAAGATAATAAAATATCTATGTGTGTACATATACATCATGTTTCATATTTAAAGAGAACAACGCGCTTGTACTGTACGTCTAATCTAAAAATAGGTCGGGGTATTTCCATTTTGAACTCTATATCCATATTAAGATGTTACCGCACAGCTATTTATATTTTCCTTTAAATATACATGACACCAACTGTTGTTACCAAGACTTCATATATACTGATATTAACAAAATATTCTTCCTACATGTCATATGAATGAAAACTAATCGGAAGGAATTTTGGAAAATACACATTTGTTTTATCTATTATATACTGGCTCGCCTATAAATAGCTGTAAAGTATACAATTGTATTTGATTTAAATTTAAATACCTTGAAATAAGACTTGCGACACACTGCGCATAACAGTCGTTTTCGTTGTTGGTGTTGGTAGAGAAAAGCAACGTGGATTTGTTAAAAGGTTAAACCAATGCAATCGTTTTGTGTAAATAGTTTCAAAATTTGCAATGTGTGTATAGAAAATGCAATTTCCCAAATTCGAAGAGTATTGTGTTTGTGTATATCATCTTTTGCCTAAGCTCTTCTTTATAGTATACTTATTTACATAAATTATTTATGCATAATCAATTTGCACAAAAAATGATATTAACATACTTCAATCTCTAACATAATATTTGTCCTGTAGACTATTGCTTCTTAATTGGTGTATTTATTGAATTTCAGTTTGTTAAAAGTTACCTATTTAAATAGAAACGTGAATAACGAAACGTCAACAAAACCGAAATTTGAACTCATAAGATTTACATGTTGACCTTTGAAAAAGCAGAAGGGAAAAAAGATCAGGAGTATCGAAAGGTTAAGAGAATAACGGTAGTGAAAACATCTTTTACGGAAATCATAATATTCGGAACACATTCTTGAACACAGAACCAGCAACATGTATACACTGTAGGATGTGAAAGCCAGGATGTTACTCTCCAGAAAGGGAATGTTCACTAACGGAAAATTGAAAATTGTCTTCCTCATTGTACAGCTTAGTAGTAAACTGGCCCTGTTGGTCATACTTTAAGTAATATTTTAGAAATTTCTGCTGAATGGTCTTTGATTTCAAGTTCAAGAGGGTATATACTAATTTATTTTAATCCAACATCTCGTCGACATTTGAATGTGAAATTAAAGGGATATGTATTTATTACTGGTCCTGAGAAACACTTCGACAATTTCAGCCTGGTATACAAACAAAAACTAGTCGGCCAGAAGCCAGGCACAGTGTGTTCTTATTTAGAAATGTCTAGAGTATGCAGGGAAATCTTACCACTAAACTCAACAGAGATTATTGTCAACCGGGAACTCGATTATTCTCACTGTTTCACTCTCAGTATATCTCGCTCTTTATATATTGCTTTCGTTGCACGAAATATGCTAGAAAATAGTTTACAAAAACAACTTTATATCGTCGTTCAAATTTCAAGCACTGTATGCAACAGAAGACACTAAATAGATAAATAAACAAACAAATATATTATTGTAACAACATTGACTTATTTCATTGTTCCACATGACTATGTGTTAAACGCTAATTCTGATATTTCAGGTGAAACGTTGTGAAACATGGCTTGTGAAGACATTTGATACAACAACGAGTAAAAACGACGCAAAAAACGCTATGGATGTTACATAGACGTGAACTCATTTTCATCAGGCATATACTCTTCCAAGCAAAACCTTAGATTGATTTTGATATAATGAGATCATGGCATCTGTAAGTTCCATCAGATCTAAAGAATGGCGCACAAAGCGTAAAGATGATGCAGACTATTGGGAACAAGAACGAAAACGAAAACGGAAGGCAAGGCAGTCACGTTCTGAAGAGAAGAAACAGCATGACAGGGAATTGAGTAAGAAAAGACAAAAGAGATTTCGGGAACGTAAGAAGTCGGCAAAGTGCAATGTTACACTTCTCCCATTGAATATAGCAGCTGTCAACGACAGAGGTAGGGTACCAGCTATTTCTGATGATGTGAGATCTTCTGGAGAGCTTGCTATACTACCAGTGTCGAATCCTAACACATTCCATGTTAGTATGGATACAGATTTGGATAAGGGACCAGTAGATAGTGTTTGCGAATTAGCCGAAATCGAGGAAGAAGGTGGTCCTGTGTTACTCTATAACTTCGATGGTAACAAGTAAGTATTTGGCAGTTGATAATGCGCATGATGTGAGAGGAAAACATTAAATTTAACTATGCAAATTTCAACTAACTAACTGTCATTACAGATTCCTGTTCATGCACTCATATCAACGAAGCGGCTGATCCTAGTAACCTTTTTTAAGATCTCACCCATTTCACTCCACCCCCTGTACCCCTCACCGTCAACATGAATGTCAATAAGATGTAAGGATCATTGGTTGAAATTTTGAAAAGAAGTAGTACATTTTTAACGATCTTCCTCCTTGGTCTTTGATTGATGACACTGCATATAAGTTTGTAACTCTTAACTTTCCGAGCTTCGTATGAAGTTTTCACCACCGCTCATATGCAGGATAGTGCACAGTTATACCTGCTATTTATACTTACAGCTGGCACAAGAAAAGCAAACCGTTGACCGAACAGTGTGGCAATAAAGGAGCTGAAGGCATGGCGTCTATTTCTGTTACTGGTGGCGAAGGAAGAGAAGCATATTTTAAAAGAATACAAGCTTCATTGTCTGAAGTGGAGGACTTTGATTTGTTACAAATGAAGTGTAATGAATTCTCACATCAAATCGAAGAAATGTACCCTATAGAAAATCTCCCAACACTCGACGTGACGGGATATCAATTGGATAATGTCGCATCCAGCTTGTATCCACACGAAGATGCACCTGATGATTTTGTTCCCATCAGAACAGTTGGCGATGGAAACTGTCTGCCACGAGTCGGCAGTTTGTTCGCTTTTGGAAATGAAAAACACCATAATGAAATAAGAGTCCGGATGTTCATAGAACTGTGTCGATATGAACATTATTACTTAGATGATTCTTATCTAAAAAGAGGAACAGAACAAGGACTAGTCAATATTTCAAAGACTCTGGCATTGTTTTCAGATGTGTTTGTCCCACATGAAGAAGACGGAGTCCGGCTTGCTTTTCGGCAATATGTGAAAAATATATTGAAGACGAACAGCTTTAATGGTATGTGGAGCATATTTGCACTATCTAGCGTTCTTGGTGTGCAAGCATTGTCAATATACCCATCTTATGGTGGGTACAATGTGAGACCAGATCTCCACCGTCTGGTCATGCCTCGAGTGTTTCGACAGGAGAAAAGTAAAACCGTCCATATCATGTGGACAAGCACACACGGAAAGCAAGTTGAGCCCAAGTCATGGACTCCAAATCATTTTGTCGCTGTTCTTCCAACACTCGATAGAAGACCTACACCAAGAGAAAATGATGACTTACCAATGCAACACGAGCAATCAGGATCGCAACCTATAACCGACTCAATCAGGTAAGGTTTTTAACACCGATAATTCCAACAACCATAGATACAATATTGGATAAGAAATTTGTGTTTAAATTTTCAGTTAACTACTTAAAAGTTATAAATTGACAAGTAATTAAAAATCTGAACATTTCCATTGTGTGTTGTGATAAGATACATTTTCCAAACAAACAAATGTTGATTTAAACCACAAACAGCGAGTATACTTTCAATTGAACATTTTTTTCGATCGAAACAAATTCGGGTCTTAACATTACGAGCATTCTGGGATCAGTCATAGAGCGACGCCGTCAAATTTCTGAGTGGTTTCCGATTGACACCTGACGGGAGTGTATCACCGTAAAAAAACACTGTTTGTTTCCACAATATTTCCAATTTTATAACATGTTAATTAAAACATATTTAGCTCATATGGCCTTAACGCGAGTAATCAGGATCGCAACATATAACCGACTCAATTAGGTAAGGTTTTTGTTTTTTAAATGTTGGATAAGAAATTTAATGTTTAGATTTTCAGTAAAACACTAAAAAGTCATAAATAGACAAGTAATTGTGAATATTTATATTTTCATTGTGTACAGTGTTACCAAATGTTCCAAATAGAAATGTTGATTCAAACATACAAGTATTATAACAAATGGATGTTGTTTGCGATTGGAAAATATTCTGTTTTTTCCGTTACGCTGTTATATTAATCAGGGATTAATCATAGCGTGACGTCAAATTCCCAAATGGTTTTCGATTGACGCCAGACGGGAGTGTTACGTTAAAAGAACACCATTTGTTCATATGGTCAAAACGGCCACATAAGCCTTTTTCGTGGCGCGGCGTCCGTCGTCCGTCGTCCGTCATCCGTACGTGTGTACGTCCGGATTCAATTTGAAATAAAGACTTCTCCAAATAATCAACAGGGTAAGGTTAATGATATTTGTCGAGTAGCTGTTCAGATTAAGGACTCCTAAGTTTGTTCAAAGGATTAACATTGATCGACTTTTATGTTCATTCGAGTCAAATGTGTTAAAACTTCATTTATATACAAACAACAAAGGCGTAGTTAAAGTTTATACAAAAAAAATGCACAGAACACATACTTTAGTGGATTCACATAAGTATCGATAAGGATTGGACGAAAGTGTTGTTTTTGAATTCTGGTATTGCATTTAGAAAGGTCATATAAGTCAATGTTCAAAATTCAATTCAATTCAAGATATTTTATTGTTTTCAAGAAGGATAGGACAACAGGCTTAAGCCTATATATTTTCATTTGCATGGCATTGTCACTATATAGCCTCTTTGAGAGCTGTGTCGTTGATGGGACTTTAATTACCATGCCGCACGAGACATAATTACCATGCCGCACGAGACACAATTCTTAGCGTATTAATTACAACACTGACCGGAACTACAATATCCAATGTAAATAAACATGACGGCTGCTGAAATATCGCTGGGCATTGTGAGATTTGATAATGTCATTGTAACTTAATGTGCAAAATAAAAAACAAAATAAAAANGCCTATATAAGTCTTCCCGAGATATGGAATGTTTGATAGTCCTATACTAAAACAACATACAACGAAATATAATGAAAATAATACACTATAAAGATTAGTCCAGGGGACTTAATATTTTGCATAACATAAAGATATGACGTTATCATGCTTACAGAAACAGATATAGGTGTTACCTCCAGCATTAGCACAGGTCGAAATCGCTATACGGTGAAGCAAAATGCTTACTTTGATTGCAATACTACTATAAATGTTGGTAGTTTATCATTACTATTTAAAGATACAAGTGAGTGGTTATTCTGACATTGAGCTTACCAGAGGATCCTAGAAAGATACACGCGGAAAGTATTAAAAAATAAAAATATGATGATAGATAGGGGTCTCAAGTTTTCAGTTGATTAGTGACTACTAATGGTTTCTGTTTATTTGTTACGTACAATAAATGCATGTATATTTTTATTCTAAGCATGGGCTAGCTACGGCTTAGATGATACAAAATGTATTCTGTTTCAGTTCCACCATACCCGTTCTAGGATCAGTAACCATCGAATCCCTTTCGTCCAACTATGATGCATCTGTGGAAAGTCCTACAACACATTTGCTCAATTCTGTTTGTAAAAGAGATGAGAAAATAGGTACCAACGGCAAAGCTCATTCAGGGACAACATTGCTAGCACCCACTGATCATATGAACATTGGAGATCCTACTCGAGCTAATAGCACATTTCTATCTCATTCGGACGAGCGGGACGTTTTTGATGATATGATTGAACATGAAGCAATGGACCTAAGGTAGCGCTCTTCTTTTATGAGCTGAAATACATTTAAGATAAATGATACATCTTCCCTAGCGAATAATTAAGTTAATAAAGAGTGACGAAAATACTGTTTTTCTTTCTTGAAGAACAAATATATAATGTATATTTCTTAAACTTTTAAGTTCGACATTTGCATTAATTCCTTATTGAATTTCCTGTGGCATGCCTGGCTTCTTTATCATCATTCTCATCATTGTGTTTATTTACAGAGGTGTAGATCGATGTCAATCACACACACAGGAACAGCTGGTATACCTCTGTAAGACATGTGGCGAACTTCCTATATGTTACAAATGCCATCTAGAAAGTCATCAGCAACACACCTTTACAGACCTAAAGATGTACCTAGCGGCTAACGAAAGGATGTATCTTCAGAAAATAACGAAGAAACATGAAGAAAATTTGAAGAAGGAGATCAAACATCAAAAACAGGTACATGTCGAAAATATGGAATCTATTGATAAGGAGATAGAAACGGTTTTTGCCCATTACAATGGTCTGTTGGAAAAGAAATCTGAATCAAGCAAAAAAATTGAAGACCAAATTAGGATTCTAGAATCTATGTTAGAAGATACAGATACATTTACAGACAAAGAGCGAGGTCGTCTGAAATCGCTACCGGTACCAGAACGGCTTTCTGTAATGACAGCAGAACCACGAGCAGACGATATGATAAAGGGACAGGCTCACGCGCATCTCGTGCTTTTTCCCGGGCCTGCCCATCTTTTAGATCAATTGGGAGCTCTTGAAGAAATACCTTACCATGCTGAGTTGTCAAAAGCTAGCGTGTCCGTGCATGCATCAAACAGACCAGGGGTAACGAGAGACATAGTACCGCACAGTGCTTATACAGTCGCATCTGGTAGCCAATATCAATGGAATGAAGCAGTGGGCGATAGACGAATACCTGCGTGTTTGACGACAGACCATTTTCAAGAGATGTCCGGAGGTTCAACATCATCAAGCTTCCCCGGTCAAACATATGTATACTGTAGCGGGTCGACAATACCATACAACAGTGATCAGGTAAACAGAGTCTCAACAGACACATGTACAAATGTCGTGCCGTTAATGAATCACGGATTGAAGGGTGATCGAACATTTTCAGCATCGCAAATGTCAAGACACATGGAAATAGCAGTGACGAATGATATATCAGCGTTGTCAACTCAAAACTATCAGCCACTGAGCTATGGAAATTCAACTCATAATCATCACCAACAGAGCAGTGCGATATCAACAGTATCAAATCACAATGATCAACCATTGAGCCATGGCATATCTACAGAGTCAATTAGCAAAGATCAACCTTTGAGCTATGGGATACAAACAGCGCCACCTCACAAACTTCAACCACTTGGCAATGGGACATCAGCACTATCAACTGTCAGAGATCAACCACCAGTATATGGCATTAGAGCAATGACACATACAAATGACCAATGGTTTTGTGCTGAAGCTACAGCAATAGAATTTCCCAACAAACAGAGGGTAATTGCCATTCCTACAGTGTCAACTTTCAACGACCAAAATCCAACTTATACAAGACCGGAAACGCCACGACAACACGGTGGATCACAAACGATACACCAACAGCACAGGGAACAGATGATGTTCAATCCTGAGGAAAACGGTTTGAGTATACAACCGACAGATTCAGCAGTAGACAACACGATGTTACGTCCTCGTGTTTTTACAGTGTCATCAGAAATAGAACCCGACACTTGCACACAGGGGACCAAAAATAAAACAACTCTACTTTTGGAATACTGTCAGAGTGGTCAAGAAAACGTCAATCTGTTGAAATCTGACAGCAACAACACGGATAATGATACGCTTTGTGTCAGGGGGAGCGATTTAAGTGTTGACGTCAGCGTGAAAAGAACAATGAGAGACATCACACATAAAATAACGATACCAGAGAGTTGTCGGTGTTTGGATGTTTTCCGTTCTGTAGGTAACAAGTTATATGTCTGGAAAAGATTAAACTCAACACGTGTGTTGCAGATAAATAAGGATGGTAATCAACATACCATCATTGATTTAAAGTCGAAATGTGTACGTGGTGTTTGTGTGTCAGCTATTGATAGCACTGTTTGGTTTGTATGTCGTAATGGTAGAGTTAGATGTGTGTCGCCAACTGGAACAGTGAAGACAAAATTCACTATCAATGCACGTCCCTTGTTATTATGTGTTACGTGTTCAGGTGACGTGCTGGTTCTAGATTACAATAGACTAACGCTGTATACAGTCAGTGGTGAGGTGGTGCACAGTACTGAGTGTAGTAATGAGGCTTGGGTAATCAGAGAATGTTCCCAAACAAGGAACATAATGGCCTGTACATTAGATTATCCAGGAATCATTGCTCTCTATGACAATAGGTTAAAGAAGAAATTAAGCATTGAAGGTGGAACTATAACGTATCCCGATGGACACACGAGTGATGTTGGATACGATATGCAACATGTAAATGATGTATGTTTTGACAAAGAAGGAAACATCCTGATAAGCTGCGATAGTGGTCATGTCATATTGATAGACCATACAAATGGTCGGTACATCAGGACTGTACTCAGTGATTGTATAGGGTTATGGAGAATGGATGTTGACGACGAAGGCGTGATGTGGTGTCTATGTATAGACGGTGAAGTAAAATGTTTTCACTTATAGATTGTAAAAGAAACCCAGAACAGCTTTTTTGAGTACCATGACTATACAAAACTAACCACCATTATATACATTTTATAGTTTGATAATAGTTTTTATATAGAAATTATGGCACATACTCTGGTATGCACTGAAATATAACCACTTATCATGCTATGTATTCCTACCCAAACGAATATATGAGATTATATTCTAAGTTTCGAGAGTAGTTATTGACACTACATTTTTGTTTAGTTTGATCATTTATTTCAACTATGTTACATTCCGTATTCCGTCTTTACGTATTGCAGAGTTATTTTCTCCTGTGAGCAGGTATTGCTTGTTACGTCATTGGGTTGTGTGAGAAAATTACATCGATTTCCCAAAAATTGATGACGTTACTCTCACAAACCAATGACGTAACAATCAATACCTGCTCACAAGAGAAGATAACCCTGCAATACGCAAAGACGGAATAGTTTACTCTCTGCATAATGAAAAATCTTATAGACGGAGAGAAGTGATACGAAGTAATTCGTTGGTTTGTTTGTGTTTTACGTCCTATTAACAGCTATGGTCATTTAAGGATGTGCCAGGTTTTGGTGGTGGAGGAAAGCCGGAGTTCCCGGAGAAAAAAACACCGACCGACGGCCAGTACCTGGCGACTGCCCCACGTAGGTCTCGAACCCGCGACCCAGCGGTGGAGGGCTGGTGGTAGCAGAATGGTAGACGCCTTAACCACCTGGCCACCGCGGCCCCTACGAAGGACAACTATAAAGTATATGTGATGATTTCATTACAATCTGTGAAGTATGACCCTGTAAAGAAAGTCACAAGACTCTTTGATGCCCAGGGATATAGGATAGGAATATTCCACTGGAGGGGTTTTAAAATTCGATAACACTCACGACTTGGGATTTCCTATCATACACTCCTGCGCATGAATGAGTTTTTCTTCTCATTTCGATCAACATAGTTAGCTCAGACGTGTCGTAATATCCGCATATCTGTATCTGAACGGTCCTAATTTCGTGACGTTACGTCATTGTGTCCAATCGTGACGCCACGCACGTGTAAATGGGTGTAAGATAAAACAAAAAGTATACCCCTTTTGTACCCTGGACAGTTCTATTATACACGCTCAGGACTGAGAGAAACATGTTTACATACTGAAATGTACTAAACCTCGGCAGGTATTTTGAAATGTGAACAGAACTTATTCACATTGGATTTGTTGCGTACATTTCATGTAATTAAGACGTAAAATGGTAGGTGTGATACTTAAATATGAAATATTATTCGTTTTCGAAGATTTTGAAAATATTCGATTCGACATAAAGTTTTAATATGTCAAAACTATTTGGTTGTGTCGAGTATTTTGTTCTGTGTTAGTTTTCAACGTTAATTGTTATGAAAATCTTTGACAAAATGACCTAAAAAATATGTATTCACTACATATGTTTTATGCCTGTATTTGACGGCATTTTAAATGACACAAAAGATGATCGTGATTCTCTCAGCAACGAAAGCTTATCAATGATGATGGTACTTAAACTGGGCTCTATAGTATATCCAGACTTTAGAAATGAAAAAAGGAACTCAGAATTTTTTGATTTTTTTTTTGTAAATTAGATGTTATGCAGACGTATATTGTTATGTGTAAATACGAAATAAGAAAATAGAAAGCGGTTTAAAAGAACAAAACTACGCGTGAAGCTTGATTGCCCGGTGAACACAGAACACGGAAATAAATATTAAGAAAAATAGGGTACAGATATAGAATACAAAGTATTTGATTTTACTAATAGGACTTGAAAGTAAAGAATATATAAGAATTGGATTCAAAATAAAATCTATGTTATATTTATCACTTTGTGTGGCCCGGATGGAACCAAGAAGAGGTTATTAATGTGGGAGGAAAGCGAAGTGCCCGAAGAAACACCACATGGTTGGTCAAGTGTCCGAATACCTAACACGTTCGATCGAAGGATCGAACCTCGGTCGTCCTTGTGAAAGGCGAGTGCGCTATCTACGGCCTCACTTAACCATGAAAAACTCCATACACTTAGTGAAAATTGAAAGAGCATGGAAACACTAGTCTTCTTTAAATATTTGTAATTGCCTTGGTATTTCTTTGAAAATAATATTTACCGAACCAGACTATAACAAGCAGGCCCCGATCTCAGTATGTAAACATGATATATTGGGAGAGGGCCTAGCAAATTGTAAGAAATTGTGCCCAATACCTTTGATTGTTTAACCCTTTCACCACTGTTGACCATAATGGACTCATCCAGGTCAATGCATGGTTGAGTTTTTTTAACAGTATCATGATGAGTTCTTTGATTAATTTAGTGCATAAAACAGCTATCCTTTCGAAGCATTTGGGTATGTTTTAAGTTGTTTGTCAGAGTTTAATCTATGCTATTTTTATCGAAATATATTTATATGGTTATTACTTGGAAAAGTATTACACTCATCTTTTTAATTGCAATAATAGATGATAATGAAAGTATGTCCTATTGGAGGTGTATGCAACAGCCATTATCATTTTTGATATGACTTATTACTTTCAAAAATAAATCATGTATATATATATATTTAGTTTATTATTATTTTCATATTGTGTACAAACTGAGAACGTATTAATACCACGACGAATTCCTCCTGCCGCCCGTCACTTTAGTACCGACAAGTGCACGATTGGGCCGCTTCATGTCCCTCTGACAGAGAGTTGGCCCGACAACACTAATGTTAACATTCAATAATGGCGACGATCTACTTCCTGTTTACTCGCAGATGTGTGGTGAGATAAATTATTTATTCGTATAGCTTGTTGATTGTTCTTCAACTGAGATGTCAGTCTTTACGTTCGGATCTTTCGGTGACTTAACGGACATTTGTATGACACTTCTGTGTATATCTGTATTTTGTTTTGACGTTGATTTGGGATATTAATTGCATGATACTGCATCGGTAGTCATGTTCGAACAGACGCAGTCCATGCTCATGCTATTCAAGTAACTGTTGTGCATATTTATATTCTTGTGGTCAATTGAAAGCCCCTGAGCAATGGAATGCATAATAGTTGATCCGAGGAATAGTGTGTTATGTCTTGACTTCTTGTATAACAACTAAAATTAACTGTCCTTCACATCCAAGACTCGTCTTCAATTTAAAGGTAATGCTACATAGGCTCATATGAGAAAATTATATATTAAATCCCTTGCCTCTATTCTCTCTATGAGCATAGAAATATTTGCGGCAATCGCCAAGAACATATTTAAGTGACGTCACGGTCATGTTGAAAGATAACCAGGCGGTAATTATTGCAAATAAGACTCATATTAAATAAATTTTACTGAGGTTATGAAAAAGCTAATTACGAAACTATTGAGGAAGTCACTTATGAGGAGAATTTATTCGTTTTGTTATTTAAGTGCTTTTTTCCGTCTTTTTTCTTTATATAAGCACCATACAAAAAATGAACATTACACACACAGCATACAGGTTTTGCACATTTAAATATTCGGCAATAGATATAGTTTACTAAAATTTAATTACATAACTTATACGTACGTTGTTTTAGACCCTTATTGTACAACTATAAAAGTGATTTCTTTGATTTTTTTTATTAGGGTACATCGTAAAAGACGATAAAATCACTGACATCATCAAATATATTTTTAAATTGATGACGTATTTGAGTGTAAATAACAACGATTGTACCATTCAAAACCTCTAGACAATGATTACCAATTTATTGTTCCAGTTGATGTGTGTCGGCAATGACGTCATAAACAAGTTCCGTCCTAAGCGTGTATACTAGGGCATATTATCCTCGCACACGGCCTTATAGTACATACTGTCAGAAGCGGGCTTCCAGTGATCTGGTGGAGTGTTATATGCGTATGTACCTCCATCAGATCCCTCCCAGTGAGTCTCTGACGTCACAGGGGTATGACGGGGACCGTCCACCCAGACCCACTGACCACCAATCTTCTCCAGACCAAGCCAGAACTGGTCGGCATGTCCGGCGGCTTGAAAAAAGGAAATGCTAAATTACAGTATATAAATATTGTTTTTGCATTTCCCGTTTGAAATACTTAATATCTATATGAAGTGTCAATCTTGTGTTATATGTAGTAAAACTACACACAAAACGCTAACTATATATATATGAATACATCTATGTGTAAATTACACTTATATATCAAATGCTTATAAAACCTACCAAGAACAGATAGGGAATGTTATATATGAAATAATAAATCTAATGCGATATTATTGAAAATACGGAGTGCTGTGGAATGTTAACGATTGAATACCTTTGCACAAATTTAAATAAAAATCCTTTAGCATTACCTTATAGAATAGACAAGTATAATGCAGCAAACATATATGGGGCATTCTAAATAATTGTATTTGTATATGATATATGTTTTTATTACGTATTTACTAATAAATACGGGTTTTTTGTATATGCAATACGACACAATTGCTCTAACCAATATCAGCCCTCGCCGAATCACACCCTAAACCCGTATCAGCCGCCGCCGTATCACACCCCAAAACCCCTATCAGCCCTCTCCGTATCAGCCCACAAAACCCGTTTCACACCCCTTTTGGAAAATTTTCGTTTTTCAATATTTCAAAAGAAAAATAATTCATAAGAGAGTAGCTTTTATTAGTAAGCATGTAATAAACAGAATAAAACATGCCTTTTTCCATATCACACTTAGTATCAACCCGCGACTGCAATATCAGCCCGAGGGCCGTCAGCCCGAGGGTTGATATTGGTCGATATATAAATTTACCATGCGCATACGACATATATTAGATCTACACAAGCTCAACTGTAGTTTTCACCTCATAACCTGACTAACATAGAAAGTCATCCGTAAGAGATAGAGAGAGAGAGAAGGAGGACCATCGTTTCAACGTTAATATGCCGATGGAGCAGATGAATACATTTTTGCTAGCCGATTCCCCTTCAACTTTTATCTTGTTCACATTTCTCGATTATAATAAAATCTATTACCTGTAAATGAGCGAGATCGGGTTATCTCAGTCGAGGGTGAAGATTCTGTAACAAAATCCCAACCGAGACGTAAGTCGAGGTTGGGATGTTACAGAATATTAGTCCGAGACAGATATCCCGATCTTGCTCAGTTACTGGTTATTGATTTTTTTTCTCTTATCTTTTAGTGCGAAAAACATATATTTAATTTTGCTAAAAACTACAAGTATCCCGCCTTGGGCCTCAAGTGGCAATGACCTCTTCCTTGATCACTTCACTAATTAAGCTAGATTTGAATGCTTCCGCGTAAAAACGTAGTCCGTCCTTACATAGATTACAACGTAGTACGCAGTGTTGACTATATTTTATCTACAACATCAAATATCTTACAACATCAAAACTATACATAAATCGATAAAACAGAATATTTCTAATGCAAATTGTCTATTTCAAGCAGTTAACGCGCGGATTAATACATCGCAGTGTAAAAATTCCGCGAAATGTCACGTAAAGTTACAAGACAGATCGAACGAGATAGAACAATCTGGCATGGGGTATGACGTGGGATATATCAGTCTGAGGTGCGAGAAAAGGATATCTAGACTATTTGGTCACGAGTTCGTACGGAAGTGCCGTATTAGGTAAAGTCGACGTTTAGTGATTGGCGTGATTCTTGGATTACTAGTATCAATTGATTAAAATTTTAGAATAAAGTTTCGCAGTGTTTTAAGTTTCTCATCTTACAACATTTTTTTCAAATTTTATTAATTATAAATTGATCATGACACAATACTTAATGTTACGTAATGATAATATAACGGGACCTGTTTCAGTTTAGTAATTGTACATCGTGACATAACATTGAAATTTAAATGTATCATAACATATTAAACATGGGTATCAATAGCATCTTTCCAACTTTCTGTTCAAAACTAAACGGATTTCTTTTAATTCAGTTGTTAGAACAGTTTTCTACAACAACCACTAAAGATTTCATCACTCCCAACTCATTTGATAAACCTGCTAGAATATCACTCTGAACTTCATTTCATTGTTCAATTTTCTAATTACGAAGCAAAGAAACAATGCCTTGCGACGTTATATTCCGTTATGACGTCATAGTTCATGGCAAGAGATTTCAAGATTGGAGACACGAAAAATTGTATTCGTAAAAGAAACATATCGTTTTCAAGATATAATATCTGATCACTAGGAGAAAAAGCTCCTCACACTAACACGTTACTTTCTTGTCGCAGCCTAGGACATTGAAGGTAGGTGATAAAAAACATTCGGACGATTTTGTGTCTTTATAAAGTTATAAAATTAACTAATTGGAACTAGATAAAGATGATAACAAACCACCAATCGTTTGGAGGTCTCTATATACTTACCTTCAATGGCCTAACATTCTTCAAGAAAGTAAAACGCTAGCAAACAAATAGGAACCCTTAGCCTAATTGTATGATCACCTTGTAGTTTTGTATTAAGGAAGAGTTCCTCCTCTTCCGTTTCCAGGTGAACCAAGTGTAAGTTGACCCTGCCGCATCTAGCCGTTGCCTCCGCTACTTTTTCGCCTTGCGTGAAGTGGTAATAGCATACTCTATGCACGGGGTCGGCAACTATGGTCTGAGCGTCGGTCATCTTATTGCAGACAAGAGCGGCTGAATGGGAGAAGATAAAGGCCATTGACATACCACTGAATGTTGTAAATTCTTTTGTAAATACAATAAGATAAGTTTGTGTATTTCATTACTCAAAAGTAGAAATTAAAAGCCAGAAATGTTAAATAAAAAAACTGTTGATTTTCTGTATACAAAATAAGTTATGTTTGTGTTTTTTAATGAATAACAGGAAAACACGTAGAAAAGACATAAGTAAATAAATTAAACGACATACGTTAAAATGTAAGGGAGTTAGTTCTATCATAAACTTGTTGCGAAGCAATCTTTTAATATTCTGTGTTGTAATAATTTTATCATGACTTTAAACTTCACTCAGGACTGTAGGTGTGTGTTATGTCCTATGAATAACATCTACAACAGATTGAGTTAGTAAAAAACTTGGCATACATATTTTTCTATTATGTATGTACATATTTGGCATTTCCAAAAAAGATAAAAATGTTGATTACTAAAAACAGAATAAAAAAATGTAATCGACCGAGTGCTTCTGTTTCGGTCATGATGAAGTCATACTTAAAACATTCATGAAGGATAAAATGTCCATTGTAAGCGACATGAACAATTGTTCATGTATGTTGCATTTGAAAATGACAACAACCAATAAACGGGTAGTTAGATTGGACATTACACTACTAGAAAGGTATATACAACAATGATTTTCCTTTTTTAATCCTGACCTACAAATCTGAGAAAAGTGTAAAAATGACGTTTGTATACACATCCGAATAAATATTATATAAATATCACATTCATGAGAGGGCGATATTGCATATTTTCACCCCAAGGAAGCAGTGTTGACCGAGGCGAAGCCGAGGTCAACAATGCTTTCCGAGGGGTGAAAATATGCTATATCGCCCTCTCATGAATGTGATTTTTATTTTTTTATACCGAGTGTCATGTTTAGGTGTTTCACCACTTCNTTATTTATCTTTCTAGGCATATGCTATGCAAGTTAGGTTTGTGAACCAAATTTTAAATTAATGATAAACTGGTTATTTTGCAGCAAAAAAGGTTAGATACATATATTTTAATTCAAATCCTTCTTGCAGAACAGAGTTGCAGAGAATATTAATCATGATAAAACTTGNGTCACCCTGTCTTCTTTATCTTTGTAAAACGAGCAATTAACATTGAAAATGTTCACATCTTTCTCAACCAATCAGATTACGAGATTTTAACAGAAGGTATAATAAAACAAATTATTCTCCCCATCTCTCTGAGTAATGTTTATTCACGTTGTTAGTTTTCAAGATAATCGTTTAATTAAATTTTATTCTTGCTTTCCAAAATTGGATCCAAACTACTTGTAATGTGACTTTTAATATATGTAAAAAAGATTTTATTTTTGGGAAAATAACACAAAATCAAAATCAGAATAACAGGGCAGAAAATGTCATAATTCTTAATATGAAACACTACATATATTGTCAAAAGTGTTTTTGCAAAGAGCTTTACCTACCTACTCTAATCAGTAAATTAAAAACAGCATACTCTATCGAAAGATACATAGCAAAAATATATGACAGGGAAGCATCTTTTATCAAAGATTTCAGCGCCTTTCATATAGTTTTTAGATAATTAGATATNTCGTTTAATTCTGAGTTCAAAATCGAAAAAGCAATAAGCTTCTTTCAAATGCGGTTCATAGGCAACACGAATGTTTACTGCATTACATACAAATACCCTGAACAGCGTAAGTAACGGTATATGTTATTATCATGTGAAGAAGTCCAAAATCCCACTCGAGCGTACAAAATGGCTTCCGCGTTATTTGTTAACTTCTATTATGTCACATTGTCGTTACCAATTGCTTTCTGTCAATAGTGCTATGACCCACATGCTAGTTCCTTGGTTTATATAATGTCATCGTTGCGCAAATGTTAATTCTCTATATACGTGCGACAAATATATTTGTGAACTAAAATTTACATTACATATTAAACTTGGCCAGTTACTGCAACCGAACAAGGACATCAATGCATATTGGTCGTTATCTCTTTGAAACGGATCGATTGATAAATAAAATAGAATAAATCAGTCAACTTACGTGGTGCTCCTGTGGACACAATACTACTTCCGGTTGTAACGACATAGCCTTTTGTAGACATACCGGATTGTGGTGAGTCGGTTGTACCTACAGTTGGGCCAGTCGATGGAGCTTGTAAATGGCACGAATTACAAGTGTGGCGACAGTTGACGGCCACGGCATTGGAATAACACTGACTTTTAAGCAATGAACAAAGGTCAGCAGATATCGCATCTACACAGCTCCCGACGGTTGGATGTATTGTGACTGGATTAGGAGCGGTAGTTCCAGAAGGAACTGCACTTCCGGGACTTAGTGGATAAGTACTGTGTTTACTAGTAGACGGTTGCCTTGTCGCTAAATCACATGAATTGCACGTGCTGAGACACCTACTTCTGACAGCATAGGAGGAACATTGATCGGACAAGAACTGACAGAAACTTGAATCTGCTTCATCGGTGCATGACGCATTTCCGGTTTGTACTAGCAGCCTCTTTTTCAATCCCTGTTTGTCATCTCCGTGATCAGTGGTACATACCTGGCAAGTCTGTTGGCATCGTTGCGCAACCGCGGGATCGCTACATTGTAGCAATAAATCCATACAATTGTCTTTGTCTTCGTCTTCACACAATGACGGCATCACTGCTGACGTCATTTTGGGTCGTAGGGAGGTTGTGCTCATTTCTGATGAAGGATGAAGTGATATTGTAGATGGCATATCAGTCGTTCCAGAACTGACCGATAGAGTGCCATCTAGTGTACACAATCCACACGTCCGTTTGCACTTGAGCGCCACACTGTAGCTGTCGCACTGATTGGTGAACACGCAGAACTCGGCCGACATCTCGTCACAGCACGTGCCACTACATGGAGCTTGTCAGAAACATAACCAATGATGTTTATCTTTTACAAAGAAAATTGTGCATACTTATTTTGCAGAAAACATTAAGAACACTTCTTTAAAGTCAAATGTATATACCTATTGATCAATCATTAACAATTTCAATAGTGTCAAAAAAGTATTCCTCCGCGACTTTCACTTTTGAAGGTGGCCTTTGACCGTGAATTATATTTCTGTTCTGTAATAAACACTTGCTAGTTCCCTTATTCCACGCGTTAAGCAGTGAGCTAAATGCATTTTGCATTGTCTAGTGTGTAAACCACTTACCGGAGATTCAACATGATTAGGCAGTATGTTGTAAGGTCGCGGATTATTATTTAAATAATTGCGAGATATATTATTAACGATCAATGAAACTATCATTGGTACAGGAGTAATATTATTATACTTTGACGTAACAGGGGTGTATCGTTTTAATGGTCGACAATCGTCGAAGCAAACTCCAATCAATGATTCTCTCCTGATCTACTAACTCACCGCTAGATGGCGCAAACGTAAGTCCATTAGTAGTTGCACCTGGCACAGTGACGCCCCCTGGTGTTACTGTGACGTGTGGCACGGTTCCCGGACTGTACGTAAATGGTTTTTGTGTTGTCACTACAAACAGGGAAAATATTTACACATGTGAGATATGTATTTATACGGCGATGAACTATTTAAAGACATACACAGAACTTGTTTATAAGAATTTCACACTAGGGAAGACAATATACGTTTCTGTTCAGAAAAGATATCTAATTATCCCTTTATCACTGTCAAAAATGTAACTATATGCATTCCTAACATATTTACTGGCATGGCTATAGCTCAAATAACCGTGTCGAAAAAGAAAATCAAACCTTACGGAACCTGCATAAAAATAAGGAAGATAAAAAAGATCAATAAAAAAAGTGAATAACAAAATGAAATGAAAACAAACATTGTTTAAACTACAACATTTATAAACTTTGAATAGTGCCAGACCAGTATGTTAACCCCGGTCAGTCATAATATTGTCGTTGTAACCACTGACACGGTCAATACTAAAATATTGGCCGAATTGTGCAATAGTTGTGTTCAAAACAAAATCAAAGAGACGTTACTCTATGTTCAATCATTATATAGTGGTTTAATGTGTTTCCATTCGGGCAATAAAATAAGAAAGATGTATGATCCAGGTGAACGAAAGTTCTATAGCTTAATGAAAAGTTCTTTATAGATTCATATAAAAGTCTTATTCAGTGCTTTTCTTGCTTTAAATATTGCGCTTAATTATTACTGCGTCCATGAGAATCCCTGAATATCGATTCCTATTACGTATGTTTTGGGCGCGCCAATATACCAATGCGCTAATCAATTAAAACATACGATACAGAGATAAAATTTAAGTGCGCTAAAATGAGAAGGTTTACAATATTTATCTCCATTCCAGCAAAGTTTCCAATAAAACTTAAAGTAATCTCTTTAAATTAAGAACTTTCATTTAATAAGGAACGTTCTTGAAACTTAAGACATTGACTTGTAAATTGTAAAACGACCTTACCGACAGGGATATCCTTGCCACAATATCCACACTTCTTCCTACATTTCATAATGATATCAGGGTTGTAGCATTGTGGTTTGAGATAGTCACAAATCTCATCATTGAATTCGTCAAAACAGTCCGGAGTTTCCGTAGCCGACGGAAGCGTCGAGGAGTCCACCTGTCGTCTTCTTTCAACGGTAGTATTGAATTCATCTCCTGGCATTGGAGTGGTCGTCGTATCAGGTTTGGTTGTTACAGCGCCATCTTGTGTACACATTCCACACGTCCGTTTGCACTTGATTGCCACACTGTAGCTGTCGCACTGATTGGCGAACACGCAGAACTCTGCCGACATCTCGTCACAGCACGTGCCACTACAGGGAGCTGGTAAGGAACATAACCAATGATGCTAGTTTTCAAAGAGAATTGTGAATACAACTTTTCTGAACACTTGGTAAAAGTCAATTTATATACCAATTGATCAATAACTTTTCCTTTCCGACTTTCACTTTTGAAGGTGACCTTTGGCCGTTAATTATATTTCTGTTCTGTAATAAAGACACGCTAGCACCCTTATTCCACGAGTTTAGCAATGAGCTAAATGCATTTTGCATTATCAAGTGTGTAAACCACTTACCGGAGATTCAACATGATTAGGCAGTATTGTGTCAGGTCGCGGATTATTATTTAAATAATTGCGAGATATATTATTCACGATCAATGAAATTGTCATCGAAGCATGAGTTACATAATTACAATTTGACGTAACAGGGGTGTCTCGTTTTAATGGTCAACAATCGTCGAAGCAAACTCCAATCAATGATTCTCTCCTGATCTACCAACTCACCGCTTGATGGCGCAAACGTAAGTCCATTAGTAGTTGCAGCTGGCATAGTGCCGCCCCCTGGTGTTACTGTGACGTGGGGCACAGTGACGCCCCCTGGTGTAACTGTGACGTGTGGCACAGTTCCCGGACTGTACGTAAACGGTTTTTGTGTTGGCACTACGAACAGGTAAAATATTCACACATAGTAGATTATTTATCTAAACACCGATGAAATATTTACAGAGGTACAGAAGACTTACTTGTAAGGATTACACACTAGAGAAGAACATATATGTTTCTGTTCGGAAAATCTTTCTAATAATTCCTATATCTCTGTCAAAAACCGTAACTATATACATTCGTAGCATATTTCCTGCCATGGCTATAGCTCTGATAAATCATATCGAAAAAGAAACTATAACTTGAAAATGATTATAATAGAAAATAAGAAAAAATCCATGACAAAAGGTTGATAACTTAATAAAGTAAAAAAAAGGGGGGGGGGATAGAAAATACAAAAAATGAAAACCTTGATGTTGCCAGACCAATATTTCAACCCTGGTCATTCATTACATTGCTGCTGTAACAAAAGATCTTTAAGTTCTTCATAGATTCCTATATTAGTGATGGTCTTATTTATCGCTTTTCTTGCTTTAAACATAGCGCTAAATTATGACTGATCCAATGGAAGTTTTTATTTAACTTGTTGTACTACATGTTTTGTGGTTGCACCAAAAACCACCAATGTGCTGATAGTTCAATAGTCGATAAAGCGCTAAAATTCGAGTGCGTTTACTGGATTTTCTTACATTCCAGTAATGTTTTCCAATAAGACGATAAGTAAACTTCTTAAATTGTGGAACCTTCATCTAATAACGAACGTTCGTGAAGCTAAAGTCAATGAATTGTTAAATATACCACGACCTTACCGACATGGATCTCTTTGCCACGACCTTACCAACAGGGGTATCCTTGCCACAATATCCACACTTCTACCTACATTTCATGATTATATCTGTGTTGAAGCATTGTGGTTGAAGATAGTCACAAATATATCTTTGCCACCACCTTACCGACAGGGGTATCTTTACCACGATCTTACCGACATGGATATCTTTCCCACGATCTTACCGACGGGGATATCTTTGCCACCAGCTTACCAACAGGGATACCTTTGCCACGATCTTACCGACATGGATATCTTTCCCACGATCTTACCGACGGGGATATCTTTGCCACCAGCTTACCAACAGGGATACCTTTGCCACGATCTTACCGACATGGATATCTTTCCCACGATCTTACCGACGGGGATATCTTTGCCACCAGCTTACCAACAGGGATATCTGTGCCACGATCTTACCGACAGGATATCCTTGCCACGATATTACCGACAGGGCTATCTTTGCCACGACCTTAACGACAGGGATATCTTTGCCACCCCCTTACCGACAGCTGTATCTTTGCCCCGATCTTACCGACAGGGATATCCTTGCCAAGATCTTACCGACAGGGATATCTTTACCGCGACCTTACCGACAGGGATATCCTTGCCACGATCTTACCGACAGGGATATCTTTACCACGATCTTACCGACATGGATATCTTTGCCACGATCTTACCGACAGGGATATCTTTGCCACCAGCTTACCAACAGGGATATCTTTGCCACGATCTTACCGACAGGGATATCCTTGCCACAATATCCACACTTCTTCCTACATTTCATGATTATATCTGGGTTGAAGCATTGTGGTTGAAGATAGTCACAAATCTCATCATTGAATTCGTCAAAACAGTCCGCCGGAGTTTCCGTAGTCGACGGACGAGTTGAGGGGTCCACCTGTCGTCGTCTTGCCATGGTAGTGTTGAAATGATCCCCTGATAATGGAGTGGTCGTTGTATCAGCTTTGGTTGTTTCAGTGCCATCTGGTGTACACAGTCCACACGTTCGTTTGCATTTTAGCGCCACACTGTAGCTGTCACACTGATTGGCGAACACACAGAACTCGGCCGACATTTCGTCACAGCACGCGCCACTACAGGGGGCTGGATATGAGACCGAAATGAACATAAACCGAAAACTTTCAGAACATCTTTTTTCTTCTTTAAGATTGAGCTCCAATATCTCTACTCAATATTATTCAGGGATGTCGGTTTTTTAATTTTACACTCATAGCCTAGCAACTTATAGCATATTTATTGAAGAAATTGGGGATGGAAATAATGTCAGAATAATGTGACCGGGCGGATTGTTATGCTGGATGCCTTTGGCAGGCATTGAATTTCATTGAATAAGCACTATAAAGTTGGCGTATGATCTGCGCTACCACAAGGAGGCATATACACCAACATACCCTGCCTCCAGCACACATTCACACCACACATGGAGACACGTGTCCTTAAATGACCTTAGCTGCTGATAGGACTTTAAACAAAGTAAATTCAAACCAAACCAATCTTTTCGTCAGTGACCGATTTAGTGCGTTTTCATATCTGAGCATGGAAATCTCTCCACATCTAAGCACATCATGGAGAATCTAAGTGCTGAACTTGAAGCAAGTAAATATGTTTTCACTATTAAATTTAATGACGTAATTTTTTCATAACTAAATAAGGTCTTGTTGTAGTGTTCAGAGCTGGTGGGAAAAAAGAACATTTCAGGCATTGTAATTACTTCTTATGGATAGGGTAGGCAATCAGTCTCTCCTCACTGTGCTACTGATACATAACAGTTCAACTTTTCTGAATGGCAAGTCTTTAACGGAGTATCAGGTTAAGAAACTATACAGTTAGCAATAAAATGTCCTCACACGATGATTGTTGCATACTCATCAAACATACCACTGGAAGGTGCAAAGGTCAACCCGTTAGTAGTTGCAAAAGATCCAACGGAAACGCCAGGTACTGTGGCGCCCTCTGGCGGCGGCGTTGCTGTAACATGTGGCACGGTACCAGGGCTGTGTGTTAATGGCTTGGGTGTTGTTACTGAAAAATAATAATAATTTATTCAGAATAATAATGGATTCGCCTATCAAACGAGAAATATTGTAGAACATTATTATGATAAAACAGAAGTGACAAAAAGAAGGGTAACCATTTATTAAAATCAAATTACGACTTATAATGTAAGTGTGATGCAGGTAGTTTATACACTGCAGGTTGACAACGTGCAGACTTTGGGGACACATTGTAATACGAAGTTATGTATGCTGATATGTATCCATCATAAAATGCTTTTACGTTCAATTTGAAGAAACGCTGTTTACTGCTAGCTTTATTCTGCAACCGACCTACCATAGAAAAAATATTTGATCATAGTTATGAGCATGTAATTTGAAGAGCCCATCAGGACAGGTGACCAAGACCTTCGAAAATCTTCAATTTCAGGTATATCAGTTTGGCAGTAGACGCTTACCCTTCCTGAATGTTTGATCCTATTCTTTTATTTCTTTTCAAAGGTATCTGTGTGAATCTTCTCCTTTCTATTTTATTTGTTTTACAATTATCGATTTCGAGTGTGGATTTCACGTTTGTTTACACTCCGGTATTTTCTTGCTTTGTTTATTGTGAATCATATTATTTCAAGGGAAAAAAATCTATATATTTGCTATGGCGACCTGATTGTGTATTGATATTTTTATTGTAATTTAATTTTTCCTGAATCTTATTTGTGATTTTGTGAAGTACCATCCCAATGTTGCGAATTCCGAAAAAATATCTTTCATGCATCGCGACATGGAACCTATTGTTATCTTAAGAATTATCTCTGACTAGTACACGCATTCAAGTGACTTTCATAAAGGAAAAGAGATTTTTTTCCTGAAAATATTTTCTGCGTAAAACGTCATTCTTAGCTTGGCAATACCTTAATTAATACGCTTTAATGTTGAGCGTTCCCGGCAGTTGGGTAGACAACTGGCTCTGCCCCTAGGCTTGGGTATACCGAAGTCCTTAACGTACACTGTTTAGACTTTAGAATAATGGCAACAACTGGTTCATCAGGTGTCAGTTTACATGTGACCGGGCGGAATGTTGAGCTTGGTGCCTTCGACATGGCATTTCAGTGAGATAGCACTATTGTCGGCATCAGATCTGCGCTATCACAAGGAGGTAAATACGCCAACATACCATGACTCAAGCACATAAACACATGCACGCATTATTATTCACATGGAGGCCAGTCATTAAATGACCTTAGCTGTCAAGAAGATGTTAAACCCTAAACAAAAACAAATATATAAACAAACGAAGGATGACAACAACATTTTGACGGTATTTACCAACAGGGATGCCTTGATCACAATAGCCGCATGTCGCTCTGCATTTCTCGATAATATCTGGCTGGTGACATTGTGGCCTAAGGAAATCGCAGATCTCGTCATTGAATTCGTCATGGCAATTTTTGTTTGTTGAAGCTGCGCGTATACCATAAGGTCGTTGCCGGCTCATCCACGATACAATTGACCGTAAACTCCTTCCTGGAAAATTTAGTTTACATCAATGACATCACATAACAGATGCTAAAACTCCACAATACGCTTAAATTTGTGTCCGCTAAAATGAATACTTTTTTATCATTACAGACTTTGGATGCGTTTTTTAAACTTTATTATTTTTATAACTAATAGAACCTATCGCTACTGGTTGTGTAAGGTAGAGAAATCTCAACCCGAGGACTAAGATTTTTTTTATCCAGAACGAGGCTTGCCGAGTTCTGGACAAAAAATCTTAGTCCGAGAGTTGAGATTTCTCTACCTTACACAACCAGTAGCGATTGATTTTTTTTCTCCCATATCTAACAGAATTTTAATATGAAATAAAGGTAAACATGGACCCGAAACACATACAGGCAATTTGTTGATGGATTGTTGACGTGACGTCATTGTATTATTGAAGTGACGTCATGCCATTGTTATGAATAGGGGAATCCCCCCGTCTCAACCCTAGGGCGGAGACAGATAAATCTAGCACCGGCAAAACGGGAGATAAATCTGTCAGGTGTGAGAGAAGATGATATCTATCCTTTCGTGAATGGTTACAATGCTACTTACGTATGCGGTTGACATTTAATGTGTGTATCAGTACACTTGGTATAAGCAAAGATTTTAGCACTAAACAAAGGGCTTATTTTCTATTACGAATCCTTCCACAACTATTTTGTGTTGTATATTTTATTTAGTTAAAAATGCATTGACAAAGAAAGTAGGTTAGAAAAGATGAAGACATAATTACAATGACCTAATCTATAATTGTGTATGTAGTGTTAATAATAATCCAAGTCAATGGGTGGCACTATCTCAACAACGACCATCTGTTATATGTTATATCTTCAATATTTCAATTTGTTTCTCAATAAGTATTTTAATACATATCTAAGCTTCCGGTTTGCTGTTAAGAGGAAGGTAGAACTATGACGGAAAAGGTGGTTGTTTTAATGATACTTCTTCAGTAAATACACTTCTAAACATTTATGTTTTTGTGAGCAAACCTCATCAGATGATAGAAGGAAATGGCAGATTTGTGTTGAGTGCCTTACAAAAATACCACACGACCTTGCTGTAAGGCGTTATGAAATCATGTCAATATTTCACAATATCTCACTCTAAAAATCCCAAAATGTCCTAATGAAATGCAACTCACGTCGTCTTCTTGGTTTAACATTGATCATTATATGGGCCGGATCCTATACACGTGATCAGTCCTCAAAAACTCATGTAGACTGGTAATCCGGTGAATATCGATTTCTAAATATAGCCTATATGGAAATTCTCCGCGACTTGTCGTAGCGCATGCGCAGTTTGACCGGAACGCGATATGTCAGATAAAAACACAAGATGGCTGCAGGCGAACGCTTCGCCTCCGTTACATCCGAAAATTTCCAAAAACTACTCGAAGATCAAGATACCGTTAATACAAAAAGGCCACCGAACACGCAGTGCTTATCCTCCATGCTTATCTTAAGGATATGGACGTCGACTTTGACGATGTCTTCGAAAGCTACGATGCCGAACTGTTGGATTCACCCCTGGCACAGTTTTACAAGGCAGCTCGTTCCAGTAAAGATGATCTATACAAAATGTCTACCATTACGTCTAAATGGCATGGATTGAATGAATATTTGCAGGAATTTGACATCATCAACGGTACATAATTTCCCAAGTTAAAACGAGCGTTCCGTGGAACTGAAAAGACAGGGCCTTGGAGGAATTGATAATTACTACGTGTTATGTATATAGCAAAACAACATACAACTTACAGCATCATATTATACACCAGTTATTGGCTTCTGTGTTATTCGTCAGCACAAAAGGCCATACTTGTATAATGTTTAATGCTAGGAGGCACGGTAGTTCAGTGGTAAGACGCCGGGCTCGCGACCGAAGGGTCGCGCCACGGCACGGCAATGTGTTGTATCTTTGAGCAATATACTTTTATTCCGCTTGTTCCTGTCTACTCAGCTGTAAATGAGTACGTGGTTGGGCAGTGCTAGAATTGTAGAATGCTAGCCGTTAGCGCCGAAATGGCAGCTCCGGCTGTATGCTCCCTAGGGAGTTGAGAAAGATATTGACTGGTTGCAAAGGCCCCATAACCACGGATAATAATTTGCGAACCGCTTTGAGACGACCTACGAACTAGGTTGTGATTAAGCGGTATATTAGAACCTGGAATTATTATTATTATTATTATTTACATTTTGAAGCAACATGTTCCTTATGTAATAACACTCACGTCTTCATGGTTTGGCAATTGAATACCATCTATATTTTACTAGTATTGCCGACTATATACTGATCTGCCGAACTCGTTAAATACGTATTGTATTCAATGGGAAACCATTAAATATTTTTCTCAATATATCAATAATTTTAATTGGCATTGCACATTATTTGTAGAAGAAAAGACCACACATTGTATATAATAATTATCTTGAAATGTTTCACATATTGTATAAGACATTTCATATATTTTACAAGATATCTCGCATGCTTATCTGATATACTGTGTAAGATATCTCATTTTTGACGATGACTAGTTTATAATAAAAACATAAACACAGATATCATTGAACAATTGCATTATACTCTATGCAGCATGAGCTAAAAACCATAAAAATAATAGATATTTTTAAAAAATGACTTTAATATTTTACCTTCAATATTACTAGAACTGTAAATATGGCAGTTTAATGTACAGCAGCTGAAAATAATATGTGTTGATTGTTTTGCCAAACGTCAATGCCGGTTTACATTACCTCCATGTGAACATCCCTTCTCGTCCGAGCCGTCCGAACAGTCCTCCACAGCGTCACACCTCCAGCTCGTGGGAACACACGACCCTGTCTGACACTGGAACTCGTTCGTACCGCACGTATGACTTTCTGTGGTGACAGAATAACATTAATGCAGAGGTATAATATTTTAATTTCTAATAAAATTGGACTCAATGCAAACTACCTAATGTTATCTGTTTCATTCGCCTATGAAATTGACCAGATTAACATTGCCTGTGCGTATGAATACGCGTATATTGTTTTTATTTAACTTAAGAATTCATCAACAGACATCCTGTGCGTATGAATACGTGTCAGCATTTGGTTTTTAAACTTATGAATTCGACAATAAAAAATAAATATGACACTTTAAATATGTTTTTGTGTTTTGTTACTTGATAATTTGGCTGTAATGAACTATCCGTATACCATCATGTTGTATGATGGTCCTTCGATAACGGACTATATTTTTTACATTACGTCAGTACTAAGGTTTGCAAAAGCTCAAGAATCTGGGACAAAATATCAGAGTGGACTTTTACAGGTTCAAATCACGGCAAAAATACATATTGATTGAAATATAAGGATAGGTCCATTTCATGGGATGATGAATGGAGTTGGTCTCGAAACAAATTTATTGAACTACGAAAGCAGTTAATGTTGAACATGTTTCGAGATCAACTCAATTAATCATTCACGAATAAGCATAAACAAGTCTTAAAAACAGAGAATTGCTGATTTGTGATTGACACGGCAGGCACATGATAAAAAAGCAAAACGAACCAAAACATTTCTCAGTAATAATTACCCTTTTTCTACTAAGTGAATTCTATTTTTTGCATCATTAACTGTGTGTATTAAACAGAGTAGATCGGGATAATTTGATCATATAGCCCAATCAAAACGATAGTTTATTAAAGGCCAAACGTACAGTACAGGATTGCATTGGGGTTAAGCACATACAGTGCCGGTCGTCTTTTTGTATTAGAAGCTGTACAATTGTATATGCATCAACTTTTGCAATGAATTCACCAACATGGGTAATTTTAACAGTTCTTTATTCAATAATCAAACATATTTTCAACAGGCAAATATCTTTCATAGGGTGGAGAAAAACAAACTAAGATCTTCTATAAATTCAAATACGTGTAATTGGTAGCAACTTCTAAACAAAATGTTTTGCATAATTGATTATAATTATTTTGCCAACATGATACGACATTGGGTTGACTTCCTGAAGTGTTAATAATTGAAGTCCATTGCGGAATGGTATACGTCATATGGTGGTTTTTTTTACAAGATGTTATATCATACGAAACAAGCAAATCGTATACCAATGGTTTCAACACTGAAAATAAAAATTCGGAGTCGACTGAACAAGACAAAAACAGAAACAAAACAACCAAAAACAAAGGTATAGATGACAAGATACCTCACAATTGAATGACCACATACTTACCTTCACTCAATTTCAGGGATTCATTTTAGATATACACCAATGACTTGTTATTTTATGGTCAAAATGACACATCTACTTCGACCATTCTTATAGATAAAACCGGAATTAGAGCTGACTGACATTTTTGTATTTAATTTATAAATAGTAGGAACTGCGCATGTACTATGTGACGTCATACCACAGCTAGATTCGTCACTTCCGTCAGAGCAATCTTTGACACCGTCGCAGTGAAAAGTTTCTGGTAGACAATGTCCGTTACCGCAGAGGAACCCCCGGCACGTCGCTGGCTCTAGAAAGAATAAAACATTAACCGAATGCACACATTCTAAAGACACCAAAGGAGGCGTTTCACTTAAGCATTAAACTGTTTTTGTATGGTATTTATGAGCTATTTGAATGACACAGCTGTAGCGCGCATTATGTTGTTTGCTTGCAAAGCTGTGTCATTCACGTAGATCATAAATACCATACAAAAACAGTTCAATACTTATATTTACGTTTTCTCTGCGTCTTATGTTCTTTTTTAACTTATAATTTATATTTAAAATTAAAAATGTCCGTCTTATCGACAGTCCGCACAATTTCGTTCAATAGTTTGAACAGCGTATTGTCGCGTGCTGATTGGCAAACAAAGTAGTACTTTGAAATTGTAACAATCACTTCAATTTTATTCCACAATTAAGTATCAATACAATTGCGTATGATTTGTCTATAGGGTGATTTGAATTTATCAATAGAACTCTGAGCTGAAAGTTAGATTTAAAATTGTTTCGAGTTTTCCCCGGAACAAATTTCGCGCATGGACAAATACAGTGAACACCGTAAATCCGACCTTGCCCTCCACGAAGGAGTTATTTTTGGAAGTTAATTCGAACTTTTCTCTTTGCTCATTTTGTGAAGAATCCAGGCGTGAATTTATTTGTTTGATTGTATGGAACTGACAACAGTCGGTAGATTCTATAACAGCGTCGTTATTTGAAATGTCGTCAGAAACTGAGGAACCATGGATGCGAGACGCGTGAAACTGATAGCGTTTGAAGTGAGTGATCTTGCGACGGAGCACAGGTTCGTTACACATGTCTGAAATGTTTGTGTGTGCTGTGACTCATATCAGTAGGTCTGTAACATATGTGTCAGTAGGTCTATAGAATATGTGTATTTTAGACATTTGTAACGAATCCCTGTTGATCACTGCAGTGTAACAGGATATTTCTGATAAATTGCATGAGCGTTAAAATAGTTTCCATTGCCGGCATTGGTGATTTCAACCGATGTGCATTTTGTAAGATATTGCAGACCTTGGTCTTGTTTTCGTTGTAATAAAAGTGTTTTTTTTTATTTTTTATTTTGCCCATAAATTTACAATGACATTGTCAAATCTCACAATGCCCAGCGATATTTCAGCAACCGTCATGTTTATTTATATTGGATATTGTAGTTCCGGTCAGTGTTGTATTAATACGCTAAGAATTGTGTCTCGTGATGCATAGTAATTAAAGTCCCATCAACGACACATCTTTCAAAGAGGCTATATAGTGGCAATGCCATGCAAATGTAAATATACTGCTCTAAACAATCAACTGAATGCATGTTCGAACGTCACAAATAAAAATAAAAACCAACATACACGATTGTATATTCCGTTCAATGGGACGATTCATTATGTTAACACTTTACTCAATCTCTAATTTGAAATCACAAGTAACACTCTTATTATGGAAAAGTAATACAATTATGTGGTTTTATGCACCTTTCCCTTTTGCTTCGACAATATTTTAGAACACTCTGGATTTCCAAAGTGTCGACCCAAAGCATCGAAGATGCTAGAAGGACGAAACAGCTGTAACGTGCAGTGCATCTCATTTTGGTATACTGTATCTATTATCTATTATCTATTATAAAATTTGCAAAGATCAATCTTTATTCTTTCAGCACAAAATGTCAAATGCAACAGGAATATAAATTACAAAGAAGTTAGAGTTATGTCCCTTCTATTGTTTTCAAGGGGAGTAACTCGACTGGTGTTACATTGGAAACAATTTTTCATTGGAAAAAAATCGTTCTTGGCAAGTTTATAATGCAATGGGCATTCTCTGAAAATTTTATGTTTTTGAACAAGATCGTTGATATGGTATTGTTATATTTTTTTTATTTTTTTTTATTGAATACAGAATTTGTCTTGTTTTGAGGATATATTTTGTTACAAAATGAATAGTCATCTGCAATCAGAAGACAGTGTGCTGCACGTCACAATTATTATGACGTCACGAATACCACACCAGACCTCTGACTGTATAACTGTTAGGTTAAGGTAATATGTTTAGAATAAGAATATAACCACACCGTTTTATGTAGAAATGAATATATAGTTAACTAGTTATCGGCATGCATAGAGATATTTGAAATTCAACCAAATATTTCACTTACCCTTCGTACTATGAAGCAGAGATACAGTCTGGGTATCTGTTGAATTAAAACCACATAAATTACAAGTTTTCCGACACAGTTTTAAAGCAGTTTCTGTATCATTACAAATGCCTATGGATGACATCAATGTATCACACGTGGTATTCGAATCGACGCAATCACTTGGTGACGTCATTCCTACATGAGATGATGACGTCATCACGGGTAATGTCGTCATCGAAACTGTTGATCTAGACGTTGGTGCATGAGTTGAATGCGGGTCGATCAAAGGTTGAATTGTTTTGATATTTGCTGAAAAAGATACGTTATGACATTTAAACTTGAAAAATATGAATAAATAATATGTATAAAATAACAAAACATATGAAAAAATGATTTAAAAAATGTAAAACCAATAAAGTACTTTCGTGTTTCGAACACATTGATAAGTTAATCTAAATCCAAGCTTGAATTTTTTTCTAATTAATTTACAAATAAAAATGATTTTTAAAAAATGTTTGATCAACGCATCGTCGATTGATTTTTTTTTTAATATTAAAACAAAAGCATCTTTGCACGATTAAACAACACTCTAAATATACGATAATGCAATGTATATATATATACAAAAATCTATTCATCAAGTCTATTTTTACAATTACAATACAATAGCATGGACATTTATTATTGAGAGAGCTTACACGTGCAAGCTTTTTCGTCACTGCCGTCAACACAATCTTCAACCGAATCGCAACGCCACTGTGAGGGGATACACGACCCCGTACCGCACAGGAACTCATTCTGTTCACAAGCATGATGATCTGACAATTAAAACAGAAAAAAAATCTGAAACTGAAGGTTTGAGATCAGTGCGAGTTTGCAGTGAAATGTACATGGATTACATTACTGTGTGTGTTTACGCTAATGGAATACGTCGTTTTCAAAACATTTTCTCTCTCCGCATTTGCAGGCGAGAACTAGATGTTCCCTTACTCATTCACCCCTGAAGTCACATTTGAACTTCTCCAATTCAAAGTTTGGAATAGTTCATTGCAAAATTTCAGGGGTGACTGAGTTGAGAAACATGTGAAAGTCGGCAAATTCCTTCCAATCTACCAATCTTACACTACGATGAATCTATATTACTTGTGCTTTAACATTTTTTTCTTTTTTTTTTAATTTTCTTTTTATTCAGATTTTTTTGCAATATATGGTATAGTTACATTCAAACAATTCATATTATATATTCATACCTCACACGACTCATATATACTCTTACTTACATCAGTTGATATATTAGACACAGGTACATGTAATGATACCCATGTACACATATATTGCCTTTATGAGAACAGAGAGAGAGAGAGAGAATAGAAAAGAAGAAGAGGGAAAAAAATAGCAATGAAAAACGGAGAAAGTCAACAGAAACAGGAAGAAAAGGAGAAACTGGTTTTTGCACTGCAGCTCAATAATAAACAAACTTTATGTTTATAATAAGATTATAAGATAATCTTCTGTATTAATTGTAAGTAGGGTGCTTTCGGCTTTAAACTGCAAGTAAATACAGCCATATAAATTTACCAAAAAAAAAGTGGCTGAGAAATGAGGGTAATACTCAGGACAAAATATATCTATATCATAAAAGAGATTAACTTTAATAATTTCAGACAGAAACATCAACCTAAATTTACAAAAAAGGGACAAAAAAAAAAATGGAGTTCAGGCAAGATTCAATACAGGTATGGTAAAAGGGACATAACTGCAAAGAAAAAAGGCCTTGTGAAAAACTTAGTGTGTGCTGGCTACATGTATGTGCATCAGTGTATTTTCAAAATATAAAATGAGAACTATACTGTGGGAGGAGATGTATTGTATCTGCTGACTTGATGATATTAAATTATTTAATTTTGGCTTAAAATTCCAGGAGGTGGTTCCATTTTTTCCATTCTCTTTCCAGTTTTCTTACAAAATTATCCCCCTTGCAACATGCTATATATTTTTGTACAGAATGATGGTCTTTTATGCTGTTAATTAAAGCATTTACTGACAAAGTGTTTTGAAGGCATCTTGTTTTATAAATATAGTGTTTGATCATAATTAAAATTTCATTATCTAGTCTGTTGCCTATTCCTGACTGTGACACTATTCCGAAAAGGAAGGATTCCTTATTAAAAGAAAATGGGATAATTAAAGCTTCTAGTAATGTTTCAAAACTGTATAGGAAATTTTGTACAATGGCACACTCCCATAATGTATGAATTATTGTTTCCCTATCTAGATTACAAAAAACACATAAAGGATTATTAGAGAGACCGGCTTTGCATAGATATATATTTGTTGTCAAAATATGATGGAGAATTCTTACTTGGAGCCACTGGAGTTTTGTATTAGTAGTTGTGCGAAATGGAATTTGATATATTTTCTCCCATTTGTTGTCCCTAATGTCAAATATTTCTACCCATTTCTTCCTACCAGTTGGAATTATCTTATTTTCAGAAAGTATTACATAAAAGTCATTAGCTCCTTTGGTGTTTTTGTAAAAAAAATCCAAATTAAGGGGAATCATTGGATACACTTAGCCTACCGTGGTATTATGCCCAATATTGTTTTGATTAATATATCATCTAAGAGCTGACAGGATACCATAATACTGCAGAAAGTTTGTGTTTATATTGTATTTGTTATTAAATTCATCATGTGTATAACATGTATGTGTGGGGGATTTTTTTTTTATCAAATCATTAATAATAGTAATTCCACATCTATACCTTTCAGGATAAAATACAAGATCTTCTTTATAAGAAAGTATACTCCATGCTTTAAATACATCTTTCCAGAACATTTGTACTTGTATTTTGGCATATAGATATATATTTATTACCACAGTTAAAGAGAAGATCAATATTGATATATGTTTTTAATATCTCCTGCCATTTGCCTTGTTTTTGGAGAAGCCTCCTTATCCAACTTGATTTTAAAGATTCTATAAATGACAATAAGTGTACCATCTTAAAACCTCCATCTCTATGAGTTTTAACAACAACATCTCTCTTTATTTTATCAACCTTACCATTCCAGAGAAATTCATAAAGGATACAATTGAGTTTATGAAGAAATTTGGCACTGGGATTTGGTAAAGAAATAAACAAGTGATTAAATTGGGATACCATTAATGACTTTATGACATGTATTTTACCAATAGGTGTAATAGATCTTCTTTTCCATGAATATCGGAAGTATAAATCCCTCTACAATGATCCACTTGTTTAATTGGAATAATGTTGTCAAAAATATCGCAAGGGATATGCTTTTCAACACCTATGAAATCCACTCATTAGATTGATGAATTCTTAATGACCCATCCACCTGATAAGGTCATACCCGTCCATCAATGTTGCTATCAAATTATATGTCACATTCATTAGGACATTGTGCTAAGTAAGTTATAATAATAAATAAACACATACGTGTAACACCTCCTCAATCAAATAAGAATTGATGTACAAGCCTCCCCCGAAGGTCTTGAATTGATCTTTAAGTTTGAGGTATAACTTCGATATAAGGTACTTTTCTTCTGTTAACAAACAAACATGAGTTTATGTATGCGTTTTCTATATAAAGTGTTCCATTTGTATTGTTTTGTCTTCGGGTTTTTTCTTCTAAATTGCAGTTTGTAGGTGGGAGAAAAAGAGTCAAGCATTTTGTAGTTATATGGAACCGCGGGTGCGAAATTTGATGTCAGAATATCGGTAAAGTCCCGGTTGCAACCCAAATTCTTCACCTTCGAGAAGAATATCCATATCCCACACACTGACATATGATAGACTCTGTTAATAGAACTTACCAGTTGGATGCGCCGGATGTGTCGATGACGTCATCAGAACGGTAGAAATTCCATCACACAGTCCACATGTTTTTCGACAAGACGTGTACGCAGATTCTGTATCATTACAAATATCTATGGAGACTATAAGTGTGTCGCATGTGGAAATATGATCAATGCAATCACGCGACGATGTCGTGACCACAGATGCCGATGACGTCATCGCTAATGGCAGTGTTGATGTCGTTGGCTCTGTAGGTCTTCCAGTCGTGGGGTTTGGAGTATTTGTTACTTGTATTAACGGTTGTATAGTTCTGACGATATTCGCTGAAATAAAGTAAAATTAAGCTGATTTGTTTTTCTCCTAAATATATTAATTACTTTTGAACTATGATAATGATCAGAGTACATGTATTGTAATGATATAAATACAAGCCAAGTATAAGGGGAAAAGTAGCGTACCACTGCCCTAAGCTGTAATACACATGGGAAGCTTTAATAAACGTTTTCTGAAAAGAAAACTATACTTTGCGGGACTCAAGTGAAAAAACAAATTAAATAAACATATATTTTTAACGACAGCGTTTTGAGCGTAACATTTCAGCAAGGCAATACCAGGATTCGAATTCTGAAGTTCAGCTTGTAATACTATCGTTCGAACCGATTACGCTACCTGGTCAACAGGAGTGTCCTTGACAAACTGTGCACTCCAGTTGACTCCAAAACGAAAGCAAAGGGGGGTAACTCTATATACAGTAAGAAATACTACAATGCAGTGGGACAGGGGTCCTTAAGAACGGAGACTTATACGTAACTGATCATGTCAATGAGATGATCACTTTCTGGTTTACCATCACATCCTCGTAAGAGTGCCATCGCATCCTAATTAGTTTATCATCCCATTCTCTTGAGTTTACCATCACTACCTAGTGAGTTTACCAAAACATTCTAGTGAACTTACCATCACATGCTAGTGAATCTACCATTACATACTAGTGAACTTACCAGCACATCGTAGTGAAAGTACCATCACTTCCTAGTGAGCTTACCATTACATCATAATGAACTTGTACCATCACTTCCTGGTGAGATTATCATCACGTCCTAGTGAGTTTATCATCACATCCTATTGAGCTTATACTCACATCTGAGTAAAACTACCATCATCTCCTAGTGAGCTTACCATCTCGTCCTAGTGACCCAATCATCACATCCGAATGAGTTTATTCTCATCCTTATGGGCTTACCATCACATCTTAGTAAATTATCATCCTACCCTAGTAAGCCTACCACCTCATCCCATTCAAGTAAGCTTACCATCACAGCCTAATGAGTTTACCATCTCATCCTAATTCGTTTACCATCTCATACTAGTGTGCTGATCATCAAGTCCTATTGAGCTTACCATCATAAGCTAGGGAGTTTACCATCACTTCCTAGTGAGCTTACCGTCACAGCCTCTTTCGTCAGAACCATCCGAACAATCCTCAACCGAATCACACCTCCATTGCGCAGTAATACAATTTCCAGAAGCGCAATAGAACTCATGCGCACCGCATGGAAAGCTTTCTGAGATGATAAAAAGTAACAAAAGCGCATAAGATGGAAGCTGTATGCTCACAATTTACCCTTTATAGAGATAGTTACATATAAAGGGCGACATTTACACTGGGCGAATATAGACTTTATCAGTGAAGGGTAATTAATTAACTGGACGACATTTCTAGATTTATTCCGCATACCTCCAAATTCTGTTAACTTAAACTTAAATTATTTCAATGGATATAATGGTTTTTACGATGAATGCATCTTTTCCTTGACTTTTACAGATGATATTTAAAAAAATATATGATGAATGCATTTATATTGGCTTTTGAAGATGATTTAAACAAGTATGAGTCCAACTGAATGCTCAGTTAAGCCACAGAGATATAACATTAAGACAGGGCTCTGTCAACCTCTTCGAGTTCTGATGAACTGGTTGTCATCGAATCAACTTGGGAGACGAGGACAATATAGGGAGTGACTTGACGGTAAGAGCAGGAATGAAAGTTTGAACCAAATCATGTTGTACACTGTATTCTAAAGTCACACTGTCACATTGCTTACGTTTGTTCACGAATACTGTGGCATTACACAGAGGTTTGACAATATATCGAATATATTTAAAAATAAATCGATATGACAAACTTTATCATTAGATAGGTTTGGCTGTATAAATTGATGGGAGGATGCTTTTTTTTCTTGTGAGTGTCGGCATGGGTGATCCGTGCGTACGAATCTATGTACAAAGACCAGTATATGATAGAAACACAAGAAGTAGGGATTTTAATAACTTTGTCCTGTCAATAATGAAACGTACTTATCAATTCACATGAAACACGTTAAGTTTTTTTAAGTAATCTTAATCTTCATATCTGTCAACTATAATTGCTAGGCCTATACAAGTTTTAGAGATGTTTTAAAGCTTATTGTTTACCTGTTGTTGCAGCAACTGTTGCTGAAGTAGACGTCATCGGCTCGGTGAAGGTGTCTCTGCAGAGTCCACACGTTTTCCTGCACAATTTATATGCTGATTCTGTAGCTCTACAAATTTCTATCGTAAACTTAAGTGTTTCACAGGTTGTATCGACATCTACGCAATCCGCCGCTGACGTCATTATACCTGTTGATGATGTCATCAGAAGGGTTAGTTCCGGAGGTTCCGGTATATCTATTGACAAACCATGGCCACAGCCACACGACTTCTGACAGTTCTTACGCACTTCCGGCGATGAACACTTTTGCGTCCTGACGACGTATTTGCACGTGTCACCTAAAGAATCTACACATGACGTCGATGTGGTTTCCATTAACGACGATGACGTCATTGTAGATATTGAAGTCCTTGATTTTGTTGACGATTCTGATGACGGCACACTTGCAGGAGTTGTAGATGGCAATATGGTTCCGGACGTCATTGATGACGTGGAATGTGAAATCATCGGTGACGTCACAGTTTCAGGTTTTGTAGATGGCCCTTTGGTTCCGGCCGTCATTGATGACGTGGAGTGTGATACCATTGGTGATGTTACAGAGTCTGGTTTTGTAGATTGCGTTGCAGTTCCGGATGCTGATGATGATACTATTTCTTTAGATATCGTCGCGGTAGATGTTGAATACCCACTAGCCGTTGTTTTGGCGTTTGTAGAGGTATCTATACATACAATGCACTTTTGTATCCGGCAATTAATTACACTTAAAGGAAATAATTATAAGTAAAAGTAAATAATGGTATCAGATATTGAAACGATAGAAATTGTAAAAAAAAACAGTTCAAAAACTTATTATTCAAGAAAAGATATAAATCATATCTGTTTGCCTTAAATTTTAACGACCAATTCGAATCCCTACGCATGTAATTCGTTTACTAAAATAAATGGAATTCTAGCGTTTCATTGTCATAGATTACATGCCGATTTGGACACATAGACCTCTTTAGGCGTTCACAATCTGACATTTTTATGTACTTTTAAGTCCAAATATAATCATATTCCTTTTGCGAATATATGCCTTGTGTGATTTTCTGATAAACTTTTTCTTTTCTTTGATAAAATGTGGGTTTTTTTCTTTGATAAACTGTTGCCGCTTAGTATTGCTGCTTATAAATATTGATAAGAATTACCAACCGTTACAGTTGAGTTCGTCTGTCCCATCTTCACAGTCTTTGTCACCATCACATGCCCATTTGCGCAGAATGCATTTTCCGGTGTCTGCGCATATGATCGCGTCACCGTCACACGCGACCTCTGTGAAATATCACACTCTTATAAGATGTTTGACATGTAATTAAGACAATATTTTCAAATACTCTGCACATGGTTCATACAAAAATTGTTTACACGTCATAAATGATAATAAAATGATTAACGGACCTTAATTATGACGTCAAGTTGGAGAAAATTTAAAATGTGCCAAGATGGAGGATTTTGAGACTTATTTTAGAATATTCGATAAACAATATTTTTTTAATTTTTGCAGAATTCTTGGGATATTTAGAGATCTCCCTAACCATGTCAAAAAAAATAACTACGCATAGGAAGCTGTTTGCCAGCATACTTTTAAGGACTTTTATAAAAGCAAAATATAATCAACAATAGATTTCTGAGTGTAAAAAGTAAAAAGACCTTGACTCGAACCCAGACCTTCGGATTGTGTTACTATCGTTCTAACCACCGACGCTGTTTGTTAAGTAACCCTTGGCAAACTTTGCTACATTTATATCCAAAATGATGTTAAGGAGCTCAAGAGGTCACTATCTAAACGAAAAACAACAGTGCAGTGGGACAGGGATCCTTAAGCGAAAAAAGAGGATTCGGCACAATTTTTGAAATCGTGATGGAGAGGGTTTAAATGTCTTTCGACTTATGAAACGAGTCTAAGAACGTTTTGTCTCGTTAAGACTTTTTTTGATTTTTTTTTTATCTTTCCTAGAATCGTTAAATAAATTTCATTCGAAATGATGACTTCTGTAAGATTCTACATAACTGCTGCCACAGAAACCTTTTTTTTGGGGGTGAACATCTTTCAATACCAGGTTAAATAAACGACAGTAATACAACATAAGGCTGAATGAGCGCTGGTACGTAACATCTAAAGAGTAAGCGTCTGCAAAAATTGTAGATTGGATGTTTGAAGATAGATTAAGTCATCCATATCTTTCTCTTTGAATACTTTAAACATAATTATAAAAACTATAAACTTTAAAAATTTAACAACAATTATGAAATAAGTTTTTACACTTATTTTAATTGTTGGTCCGGATGTTAGCGCCGGGATGGAGGTCCTAATGCGGGAGGAAACTGGAGTAACCTGAGAAAACCAGCGTGGTCGGGCAGGTGACCCCATACCTTTTCACGTCCGATCGGGACACGAGCACACATTATAGTAAACACTTTAGACGCGGACTTTTTATTCTCTTGACTTTTAGCATCACTGATGAATCCTAAATCCTAATCCTTAGTGTAGCAAAACCACTAAAAGTTGACATATACACCATAACCTTGTCAATATCCAGACAACATGGATGCCGTTCGGAACGAAGAGAGCGTTTGTTTCGCATGAGTAAAAATAGTGATATGAGCAAGATTATAAGATAATATTTTTTGAAAACACTAAATCTTGTTGTTTTTTTACTAAATATATACAAAGTTCGAAAAAAAAGAAAAAACAGAAAAGAAAAAAAACCGCCCGTTGAAAACATGTTATTGATTACTATAAATAAGAATTAACGGTAGATCAATATGCTTTTCTTACAATTCGTCTTTAGCTACAAAAGTATTTGATTCAAATAATATTCTGTTTTTAATCACCTGTGCTAAGTTGAAAATTCCACAAAACAAGATTCCTTTGATTAAATTCGTCTTAGAACATGATTTTCACTTTCACACGGAATAATTATCTACCACCTCTATGATCATATGTGATAGCGAACACTTCACTGAGCTATTTGCTACAACTACAATCGGGACAGATGGTAGATTTCCTGAATTCGAGAGCGAAATCTTGACTTTCCATCTATGAAGAAAATCTTCATCTACCTGGGTCCAACTGTGCAAAACTACGTATGCTTAACGACATATTTATATACGTTTTTTAGCATAACAATTTAAACTTAAACTGCATATACATAAATTCAACATTCCTAAGACGAAAATTGCAAAAGTAATTGTAAAATATGTGTAAAAAAATGTAGCTGACTGAAAATTTGAATAAACAACTACTTATGTCAGGTTTTGTTCAAACATGGTCTACGGCACCTGGATTTTTTTGGAGGGTTGACGATTTTAGATTTGTTTTCCATAGGTAACTTTTCCGGTTTTCTTGAAACATTTTGGAAAAATAAAAAATACCTGGAACGTCAAGAGTTCCATTTTTCTCTTTATAAAATATCTAGCTAAGTGAATTCAAATATTTTTTTCTTTCAGAAACAGATATGGATATTATTACAAAAAAAAAAAAAAAAAAAAAAAGCTCTAGGACAATGACTTTATCAGTCCAACGGACAAGCAATTATCGATTAAAATTCTGACCTTTTATACGTGATGAAGTAACACGCGCATAAGCATGGCTTTGAACCCTACCCAAATATCATCAACCGTTTTCTGACGACATTTCATATCACGTTACAAACCTGATAGAGTGGTGACATATTTGAAAAGGCCATTTACAAAACGTCGTTATTAGTTACAGGAAATGGAAACGGTGTGTTATACAAATAATAACATTGAGAATGATCTAAATGATTGATTCCGAACTCTCATATTTACAGCACATTTACAGAAGTATGGACGCCAACCAATACATCGATCTCTATCCAGGCCAGTGTAATATAAGCATGCATGAAGGAGCGGTGATATCCTGTTTCGTGTGATTAAATGAAAGCTTTCAAATTTTAGGGAAAGTCGTATAATGGTATAGTATTCTATTGTGCACTGGTAAATGTCACATAACTCAAGTCTGTGGGTTAGTTAATTATCGTGTAGTTTGGTTCGTTTGTGTTTTATGTCCTATTAACAGCTATGGTCATTTAAGGACTTTCCAGATTTTGGTGGTGGAGGAAAGCCGGAGTACCCGGAGAAAAAACACCGACCGGCGAAAAGTACCTGGCGACTGCCCCACGTAGGCCTCGAACTCGCGACTCAGTGGTGGAGGAATAGTAGAAGCAGAATGTCAGACGCCTCAACCACTTGGACACAACGACCCTTTATCGTGTGGTATTTGTAGATACGTGTGTATCTTAGAAAAGATATATGTATCTATTGCGAGACTATTAAAATCATATATGTTTACTTTGTAACGGGATATTTTTTGCACAGTGAAATCTTGCCCTTCGACGGTAAAATCCATTTTCGCCCAATATTAAATTTGCCTATTTATTGTAATTTAATGTATATTATGTTGATTACAATAGTTTGTTATTATGATAAATTTAAAATTAAAGGGCGAAAATGAAACTGCAAGGCGATAATTTCCCATGTATTATGTAAAGCACGAGATATTGTGTTTATTATATCATGAGAATTTGATTGAACTGATGGTTACAGGTATCTTCAGCATACATAGCAGTATTGTCTTAAGTATTGAACTGTTTTTGTATGGTATTTATGATCTATTTGCAAAGCTGTGTCATTCAAATATATCATAAATACCATACAAAAACAGTTCAATACTTATATTTACGTTTTCGCTGCCTCTTATGTTCTTTTTTAACTTATAATTTATATTTAAAATTAAAAATGCCAGCCTAATCGACAGTCCACACAATTTCGTTCAATAGTTTGAACAGCGTATTGTCGCGTGCTGATTGGTAAACAAAGGAGTACTTTGAAATTTTATTCCACAATTCAGTATCAATACAATTGCGAATGATATGTCTATAGGGTGATTTAAGTTTATCAATAGAACTCTGAGCTGAAAGTTGGATTTGAAATTGTTTCGATTTTTCCCCGGAACAAATTTGGCGCATGGACAAATACAGTGAACGCCATACATCTGACCTTGCCCTCCACGAGGGAGTTATTTTTGGAAGTTAATTCGAACTATCCAGGCGTGAATATATTTGTTGATTGTATGGGAACCTGACAAAAGTCGGTAGATTCTATAACAGACTCGTTATTTGACATGTCGTCAGAAACCGAGGAACCGTCCGTGGATGCGAGACGCGTGAAACTGATAGCGTTTGAAGTGAGTGATCTTGCAACGGAGCACAGGTTCGTTACAAATGTCTGAAATGTTTATGTGTGCTGTGACTCATATCAGTAGGTCTGTAACATATGTGTCAGTAGGTCTATAGAATATGTGTATTTCAGACATTTGTAACGAACCCCTGTTGATCAGTGCAGTGTAACAGACGATATTTCTGATAAATTGCATGAGCGTTAAAATTGTTTCCATTGCCGGCATTGGTGATTTCAACCGATGTGCATTTTGTACGATATTGCAGACCTTGGTCTTGTTTTCGTTGTAATAAAAGTGTTTCTTTTTTCTTTTTTCTTTTGCACATACATTTACAATGACATTGTCAAATCTCACAATGCCCAGCGATATTTAAGCAGCCGTCATGTTTATTTATATTGGGTATTGTAGTTCCGGTCAGTGTTGTATTAATACGCTAAGAATTGTGTTTCGTGATGCATGGTAATTAAAGTCCCATCAACGACACAGCTTCCAAAGAGGCTATATAGTGACAATGCCATGCAAATGTAAATATATCCTCATAAACTTTGAACATGGAAAAATATCAAAATCAAATATCAAACTATTTCTTTCAAACATCGCAGGAATGAAGAGAATGGAGGACGAAATAACATCGAATATTCGTATTCTTTAATCTGTATAACAAAGCTGTGTGTACTGGTCGAAATAGTCTTTAACTCATTCATCCCTGAAATTTCATAATGGTATATTCCAACCTGTGAACAGGAAGAGTTCAAATGTGCCTTCAGGGGTTAATTAGTTAAAGTACGAATTAGTTTCGGAACACATACTGAAATGCATCGCTTATAACTACGGTTCTTTCCAATTATCTAAAATTAATGCAATGACATCACCGCAATACACTATATTAAACCTCCTTTAAACCACACTGATAAACTGTATATCGTGTCCTGTCGGCCATGCTTGACATCCGGCCATTCGGAACACATGAATTATGTTCCGAATGACACATTTCGACGATCACCCCAGAAGAAAGAATCAATACTTCTTTTGTTTCAGTCATTACAATTTAACAGTGAAAACAAATATGTAGTCGATAATTTGTACATTATAAATGACTTTCATCAATTTTGAATAAAAATGAATATTAAAACTTCTCCTATGACTTTACATTATGGACGGCGTGTCGGAAATTATCCCTTGTGAGATGGGGTAAATGATAATAAACGTACGTGTAACAGTTTAACCACCTTTGGTCTGATATTAAGTCATTTTCTTAAATGTATAGATGTCTGCTAGTCCGTCAATTCGGTTTACACACCCACGATGTATATTGGCGTATGCATATGCATGGATTTAACTTCAATCTTTGATTATGTTACTGATACAGCTAATGAACCTTATCAAAGCGCGTAGAACATACGGAACCCATAGATAGGCAGCTGACCTTGTTACCATAAAATTAGGTCACTATTACCTTTCTCACGGAGAGTAACGTGAATGTCACAATGCGTATCTTGCTCTCCTGTGGTATTTATTACCCTTATGTACTGATATCAAGATCAAAATAAAATATATTATGTCTTCTTTAGACCTGTTATTTGCGGAATAATTATTTAGCAGTTTTCTGATTGAAAAATTAAAATTAGAAAAAGGTTTTAGTCGAAGTTTTTTAACAAGTCTCCAAACTTAAACTGAAAATATTTTCAGCAGACAGACATATTATTAAAAATTGAAACTCTATAGAACCATATATTAAAGGGAAAGTACTTCCATCTTATCTGGTCTCTATGGTCTAGTCTCTGTTGTCTAGTCTATGTGATCTAGTCTCTTTGGTCTAGTCTCTTTGGTCTAGTCTCTTTGGTCTGGTCTCTGTGGTCTAGTCTATGTGGTCTAGTCTTTTTAGTCAAATCTCTACTCTAGTCTCTTTCGTCTAGTCTCTTTGGTCTGGTCTCTTTGGTCTAATCGCTTTGGTCTGTTCTCTTTGGTCTAGACTCTTTGGTATAATCTCTTTGGTCTAGTCTTTTTGGTCTCATCTCTTTGGTCTTGTCTCTGTGGTCTAGTCTCTTTGGTCTAGTCTCTTTTGTCTGGTCTCTTTGGTCTAGTCTCTTTGGTCTAGGCTCTTTTGTCTGGTCTCTTTGGTCTAGTCTCTTTGGTCTAGTCTCTTTGGTCTAGTCTTTTCGGTATGGTCATTGCTGGATGTTTTTTGAGGCTAAGTGTTTGTAGGATCTACAGTTTAGTCTCTATGGTCTAATGTTTGATGTCTTAGGTCTGTTGTCTAATATTTGTGATATTACCACTAAAACTAATATCTGCGGTCTAGTCTCTGAAGACTAATCGCTGTGGTCTAACGTCTGAGGTCTTAAATCTGTGGTCTACCCTCGGAAGTCTAAAACCTTTGGTTTAACCTTGTCACAGTCACCTATCGCCTCGTGTATCTGAATACTAATCTCTGTGGTCTCACGTCTGAAGTCTTAAATCTGTCGTCTAATCTCTAAAGTATAATCTCTTTGGTCTAACCACTGAAGTCTAATCTCTGTGTTCTGACCTTGAAGTCTAAAATCTGTGGTCTGACCTCTAAAATCTAAAGTTTAATCTCTGTGGTCTAATCTCTGTTGTTTAGTCTCTGGTTTAATCTCTGTTGAATTGTCTTTGCGGTTTAGTCTCTGTTTTCGAGTCTTTGTAGTATAGTCTTTATAATTTAGTCGCCGTATATTCTCAAAGGCCTAATCTCTGTAGTCTTCCCTCCATTGTGTAAATCTCTTTGGTTTTCTCTCTGCACCCTTGAACTATCTCCTAGTCTCTGCCCCAAAGTCTCCGTTGTCTGGACTTTGGACTATTCAACAGAGACTGTTTCAGACCAGGTCATAGAGACCTGACCCGACGAATAATATCAGAATACTACAGAAACTACCACATCACACCAGACCTGGCTATAGATCAATAGGACCATGTCCTACGGCAATGTTTAAGTACATTCAAGACACTGATATACAGGATAACATTTATCCACTTAATGTTCCGCGATAACATACTGCCAATAGGGACTGAAGGAGGAAATGACTTCCGGTAGCCCCAGTGGGACACGTCTGGACATGGGCCGTGCGAATATGGCAATAATGGTCAACGTCTTGTTAGTTCAACGGAAGTCTGACCACAAAACATGTTAATATTTTTTTTATTATTATTGACGCCATTGTTTTGACGTCACACTTATGTTACGACATACAATTAATGTTACACCGTAATATATGTGTTTTTGTTTCTTTCCCCTTCTTGNTTTCAGCAGGAATTATCGATAAACGTGTGAATTGGCAGCATAAGATTACTATTACAGTTAATGATCATAGGATACATGCAGTGTTTGATGTAAATTGGTCGGAAGGCTGTATTCTTTGTATTTTCATATATATGTATGTACTGTATAATTTGCACCGTATATATGCACTGTACTGATAAACCGCAAGGTTTAAGGTAATAAAGATAAAGAATGAATGAATGAATGTTTCAGCCGCCATGTTGACTTGCGGTGTAATAAAATAGATACTTCATTCATCAGATTGTGACAGTGCCTATGGTCACCCCGAGGGTGTCACAGTCACCTATCGCCTCGTGTAACTGTGAACCCTCGGGGTGACAATAGGCACTATCACACTCTAATGAATGCAGTATTTATATACAAATAAACAGGCTTTGAATTATCATTTGAAAATATTTTCCATCTTTACTACACAAATACTGCTTATTCATTCGAATAAATAGATATTAGGAAAAGAATCAAATAATTAATAAATTAATAAAGTTGATGACTACACGATATATCACGCCCTGAAAATGATTGCAAAAACTCTTCACGTACAGATTATTCCGTCTTTGCGTATTGCAGAGTTATCTTCTCTTGGGAGCAGGTATTGATTGTTACGTCACTTGTTTGTGAGAGTAACGTCATCAATTTTTGAGAAAACGACGTAATTTTCTCACACAAACCAATGACGTAACAATCAATACCTGCTCCCAAGAGAAGATAACTCTGCAATACGCAAAGACGGAATATATACATCATTCATGTGGTGCTTCAAGCAGATTTATTGTTATGACACTGTCCCAAAGTTTGGTTTTACATGTTTCAATGAAAAGCTTTATGGTATGAAATCATTATTATGTCAACTTTACTTCCCATCATGCATTATATCACACAAGAAAATGTCGGAACCATTGCGATAAAATGTCATGTTAAGTTACCAGACAACCTACATGAGATAGATATAAAAAGTATTGACCTTTTGATGACTTCCTCTGATTACGAAAATGTCTATAGCGTCTCCAATATATAGGTACACGGCTCTGTTGGAAGAAAACTGAGGCCACCGTCTAAACTTTGTATGCCCTGTAGGTCGACAAAAATATACTATGAGGAGACTAATGAGGGAACCCCCTGCAGATTTAGGGATTTGCTTTTGTGTGCTCTACTTGGGGACTAAAAACGACCAAAATAAATCTGCTGCACCGATTGTAATAGTTCGGATCTTTATTTTTCTCTCTACTACTAACTACCTTTGATTTACTAGCGCCTTGCTTGGCAATGTCTCGCTTTTGGCGTTAATGTTGAAAGTTCGCCCAGGTAAGGAATGCAATGGATTCTTTCCCCAGGCCGGGGCATACCAAAGTCAGTTAAAACGGTAATTGTTAATCCCTACTTAAAGTTCAGCATTCAGGGTAATGGCAACAACTGGTTCACCCGTCGGCAGTGTAATTTGACCACGCAGAATGCTGTGCTGGGTGCTGCGCTATCGCAAGGAGGCAAATACACCAAAATACCCTGCCTCCTGCATACTGAAAGATAAAGCCATCTTCTTTACGGTGTAACTATATTATAATTGGCTCTCATTCACACATTAATTATTTTTAATTTGGGAGGAAATTGACAATGTAGTAGATTTTCTAGATAATGCAGATGTTGTCAGAAAATGAGTACGAAAGAGCATTGAGGACACTTAGAAATAAAGACAGTAAAACCTCGTTATACTGCCACCATTTGTCCATCGAATTTGGCGTTATGAAGGGGTCTGACGATAAAATGAGATGCACATTTAAAAGGTTTCTTAACAAAACGAGAAAAAGGGACACTGTGAAATAAATTCGTAAGAAAAGCAGGTTGCTAATTAAAAGAGGGGCATTATATCGAGGGTTTGCCATAAATAAATTTAGGATGCCAGTATTCTAGTGGTATGACGCCGGACTCGTGAACGAATGTTTGCGGGTTCGAGTCACGTAACGGCACTGTGTTGCATATTTGGGTAAGCTACTTTACTCCGCTTGTTCCAGTCTACTCAGCTGTAAATGAGTACGTGGTTGGGCAGTGCTAGAATTGTTGAATGCTAGCTGTGAGCGCCGAAATGACAGCACCAGCTGTATGCTCCCCAGGAAGTGTAGGAAGATATTGGGTGGCTGCAAAGGCCCTATAACCACGGGTAATAATTCATGAACTGTTTTGAGACGAACTAGGTTGTGATCAAGCGGTATATAAGAACCTCTAATCATGATAACTATTATAAATTTAATATTTCTGTATTATCTCAAAATTATTAAGCAGTTCCCAAATAGATCACAAGACGCTCTATTTAAAAATCCCCACATATCAGATTTTAAATCAAACAATTTAAAAAAAATCGTATCATCAGTTTAGATTCACCTGCGAGCTAACTTATAATATTGGGGACAAATTGATGAAAACTATATGAGTGCACGAACCCTGAAGTACCTTTGCTAAATCACCCATACATGACATTGTCATGTACTGATAGCATCTATATTCCATTCTTTATTAAACAAATCTAAGTCTGTATTGGGATAATTGTTTATTTGAAAACTTATTGTTTAATCTAGAAAAAATATATATACTGTTTCTTAAAGAGAGTAGTTATATTCGGGATGTCAATTTCATATAAAAAAATGTTACTTTGTGCAAATCTAATCTATTTATATAGCACTTTGTTGAATTTGACATTTTGCATAATACCTCATGTTCTGGGTCATTCAGGAAAATCAGATGGAATATTGAAACCAAAAAACAGTAAGCTTTATATACAACGTGGTTCCAAGTATATATTGAAAGTTGTCACGTAAAACAAGCAAAGCTCAAATAGGTGTTCTTTCACCATTTATGTGTAAACTTGATCTAAAACATAGTCCACCGTTACACGTTCGTTGCCATGGACCATACAGGAAATACATTATTTTAAAAACAACATCTGTATTAATTGCACAATAACAAAGAATAAATTTCTAGTTTCTAATTTCTGAATAACCTTTATTTCAATAAAAACTCCTTAACATTTTTAATTGTTGCGGCGGATTAATATCTGCAAAACGGAGCGAAATTAGACATATTCATGCACTTTCAATGGCAGTTTTTGGTTGCCAAATTAAATAAACAATAAACAATATTTGGTACTGTCATGAGTCGAATTGAAGAAGAGATTGGAATATTTTCATATAGAGAGGTGAGCAATTCGTTTTTTTTGAAATCCCCGTACCACTGCCAAAACCAATATCTATACATCCGCACTGTAAACTGATGTTGTTGGCATGAACTTAGCTTTGGTAAATAATTTCTGAAAAGAAACCTATACCTTGCGGGACTTTTATGAAAACAAAGAGACGAAATGAACATCACAGCGTTATAAATAATGATACAAAAAATTAGCGGGACAAGATCAGGATTCGAACCCGGAATTCAGGCTGTTAATCCGTCTTTTCGTATTGCACAGTTATCTGCTTTTGTGAGCAGGTATTGATTGTTACGTCACTAACGTCATCAATTTTTGAGAAAACGACGTAATTTTCTCACACAAACCAATGACGTAACAATCAATACCTGCTCACAAGATAAGATAACTCTGCAAAACGCAAAGACGGAATACTATCGCTCTAACTGACCCAACTACTTGGGCAGCGTAAAAATAATGGCCCACTTGTGCTAAGAAGACAAAAACAATCCATATTGAGATGGGTCCTGCACATGTTTTGTTGTCGACAACAGTGTTTAACACGACCGTGTTATCTGCACTTTCACGTGGTTAGTGGCGTCTTAAGACTTCTAATAAAGTTGAACAAGCGGCTTGAGCTAGTAAACACGGGCTCCAGGTTACAGTGTGTAATTGGGTTATACTCTTAATTGCGTCTTTGCGGAATCATTTTATTCAGGACATATTAATCTTTCCCTGCAGAACTTTTTTTCAAAATGTTGGATTAAATCCACGTTTTTACATAGCATATTTCAAATTGCGTTCAAATGAATTTGTCAATAGATGTTTATTCCTTACAAATACAGGTTTCAAATTATTAGAATGTAATATTTCAAATGTTCTGAAAACAGTCCTTATTTTGATAAATATTGATAGGAATCTCCAAAATGTAACCAACGACATTAATTGTATAAATGAAAATAGAGAAAATGACAAATAGGCCCTAAATTTCATATAGAGAGGTATTAATCTAAAATGGCGGATGCAGGGGCATTGCTATAGTTATTTAAAGAGTTCCCTCCATTTTGAATTTGAACAATTCCGTAAAATGTTAAACCAATGTTTTCTATGGCTTCTCCTAGCCAGCATCGACACTAGCTATAGGCCTTAAGATGTTGCCCAAACACCAATGATTTCATTATCCATAAGGGATTCATTTCTCTATTGTCATCGTTATCAAGTGTCCTATCAGGTCAAGGGTCACATGGTCTTTGTTTTACCTGACCCTAACTGGTTATCAATGCGCTACCTGTACTGAAGTTCTGTCAGAGAGGAGTACTAGTTGGACCATACCATTTACGGGAATCAGGTAAAATAACTATATTATGCGGGCTGACAGATGCAGGTTGAGTCTTTCGTCATTTTTACCTGTATTTTCACCTGTGGTTTTAAGTGTCAATGATCATTAAGAGTCATTATTGTGATGACAATATGTTGTTTTCCTGTATCATAGAATTTGCTAAATAAAGCAAACATTGTACCTTTCGTTAGTGATTGAGGTATAATGTACAGGTACATCATGTTTATTTAACGTTGAGGTTATCCAAAAAGAGGAATTTAAACAAATTATTCAATTTAAACTATATAATTCAATGCATATTTCCCAAATGTATATGCAAAATAAACATTAATGTAACCTTTTGCATCACTGAACATGGAACTGACACGTCTCTAGTTTCCCATGCATTGATGCAATTCAGTTTAATGAATACCAATTGAAATACCTAGTGATGATCACTTTATTAATTGTTTTGATGTTGGAATGTGTGACAAAATATGGAACATATGGTTGTTGCCGAAAGCTGCGATTTGAAATTACTATTTTAAACAACAAGCACATACATCAGGAACATGCGTATTTGAATTTTAGTGAAGTTGAATGAACGGGTTATTTAAAAAGATATAGATTCTATAAGCCAAGACTTTGTTTTGTACAGAATCGTTAAGCTATAGATCCTTGTTTTAATTTTGATACAATACAAAAACTTCATTAAATTATCAGTACAAGTAGGCTGAACCAAACAGGAAAAATATTGTGCAGAACCAAAGTTCTGTGTCATAGAACTAGGAACACGTGTCTCGATTATGGTTACATTTTCGAGCACTATAAATTCAGCATCAGATTAGCGCTATCACAAGGAGTCATGTACACCCAACATACCCTTTCTCTGGTACACATAGACACGTGCACGCATACACAACACACATGGAGGCACGTCCTTAAATGACCCGAGCTGATGATAGGGCGTTAAACAATAATTTATTGTTGATGTTGAGTTTTTTTTGTATTTCAATAAAAAAGTAAATTTATATAGTTGTGATAACAGGTAATATTCTTCTACATTGAACTAGGTAGAATTATATACAGAAAGAAAGGAACGAAATATCTCCCTTGTCCTAAAAAACTTACAGTGACAGCCCAGTTTCCGTTCCCATTCGGAGCCCCCACCAATATTATGGTTCATGTTACGAAAACAAGCAATTACAGGATTTTCGCTACGTCAGGTTGCCTTAAATTGCTTAGATAGTCTTCAATATTGCAAACAACATTGTTTTAAGTGTATGTATGACTATTTCAAGATTAATTTTTACACTCATGACACACAAGTTGTGTAACAAGAGGTCAGCATCTTAATACATTTCAATTACATAATAAAGTGAGTACATATTGTTTATACAATATGTAAATATATAATACTACAGAATAATAGCACTGTTATTATCGTATGACACTTTAAGCCTTAATTGTTTACTCTAGAAAACGATTTTTTTAGCTTAAAATTGCTTGGGTTTTTAGTGAAATAATTTTGGATATATATTTTGCTTATTGTTGATATCTAAGTATTTTGGCATTTAAACAACTAATGTGAATCATCACCTATACTTTGATACTAGGGCTGCAAAGATACGGTAACATCACGGTACGATAGTATCGCGGTACGATGCTTACGATACGATTCGTATCACGATACACTTATTGCTCAAAAGGTGAATTTCATAAAGATTAAGCACAGGATTTAACAGAGCGTTTTCGTAGATTTAAGTATAAATATATATTTTTGTATATTTTTTTTACTTTATTTCATAGGGCAACACCTTTACTTAAGAATTCTAAAAACAATTATTAAACTCTGACATTTAATAAAAAGATTGATAATTTCAGTACTGTTAGTATATCGCGATACAGACAAATAAAACAAATCGAAACGATACACAGGAAAATATTGCGATACGATACGATATAGCATATATCGTTGCAGCCCTACTTGATACGTACCCTTTCATTTTCCACGGGCCTGCTCGATTTGCGTTCACTGGTCACTCGAAAGGCCGTTCGGCTAGACATGCTTCGCTCTATTGGAATGTATGCTTCAAAAGCGGACTACAAGATCGGTTGGTTTTGGAAGAATGTGCGATATTAGCTAACGTGCGTCTAAATACGGCGACTCAAAATAAGTTTCCATTATCGCCGGATGTGCTCAAATCGAAAACGAGCCTGTCACATGACTTGCACATCTACCGGGCAGGCGACTTTAACAAATCGAGCAGGCCCATCGTATTTACATTTACCTAAGCGTCAATAATATACTTTCCTCTTTATTACTAATTAAAATGTACATATGGCGTTTGGCATGGTGTTTCATTCACCAAGTTCACTCTTAACACTTCATTTTAAACTGAATATGTCAGATGGCTTGAATTAATTGAAGATCAAAAGATAGAAAAATGGTACTATAATTTAATAATAAATATAAGATATCAAGAAAGATTCTAGGTGTTAGACACTTCGACGTTTTACCATAATAGCTTACCCATAGTTAATGCAGCTGATGACAAGTTTTACTATTATCTCGAGTGATCGTAGCCATTCTTTGGTACTATTTCTCAAAGCCGAAGTTCTTTGTCCATGTTTACATATATCATGGCCCCGACACAACAATATTACTATGTAGTTTTTCAATTTGCAAGATCTTGATTCCGTAATAAAAAGAAATACTGCTAAAATTAAGCTAAAATTAATCAAACACCCATCTGAAAGCAAGATTGTTGGATGAACAAACATACATATATATTCTTTGAGTTAAAAAACATTTTTTATTCTCAATATTTTAGTACATTAAATGCTTAGTTTGTGTTGAACACAAACAATGGGGCGGGTAACACGTTCACCGTTTCGCCCCGTTGTCCAACTGAATGTGCAAGCTGGAATCATTCCCAACTTTAGGGGTAAGACAGGAAAATATCTGACTCCAAAGGTGAGGAATGCTTCTATTATCCTTAAAATGATTAATAATATATATTTAACCAATATTTAAGGAAAATCCTGATAAGTTGGACTTGATACAAGGATCTTTTACCAGGGTCACGGCTAGTGATAGAGATCAAACAGATATCACTTCTCCACAATTTTATAAACGTATGTTTTTCTATGGTCCAGAAAATTGCCATACCGTCTCACTATAACTGTAACTTGGTGAACTCAGCTTGCTGTTATATCTATTTTAGTTTTAAATTCTTTAGCTATTGTGGTAGTGGTTACCTGCTACACGATCAGCATTTGGTAATCACAACAACAGGTAAAACCGTTGTCAGTATAATGTGACTTGGTGGAATACTGTGCCGGGTGCCTTCGGCATGGTATTTCAGCGAGGTACAATTCAGCACTCCAAAGTCGACACCAGATTCGCAATATTGCAATAAGGCAAATACACCAACATACCGAGCCTCCAGCAAACATACACCAATCAATTTTAGTGTTAATTTCAGCAAAAACCAGCCCAAATTAATATTTCTTGAGGGACTTTGGTAATAGATTAGGCATCACGTTCTACTTCGGCTTTAAAAGAGCCTTTTTAGTTTCTTTCGTACATCAGGTGTAAACGTATAGTCATTTCAGGATGTTGATATTATGTAACGTACACACATGTAATGCCACAGTCTCCTTAACATGTATATGATATGTTACTGGCACATATGACTGTATACATTTACATGTACGGGCACAAAGTTAGTCACACACTCTTCCCGTAGGTGTTTGATAACGGTGTAGAAGGTAGTTTATCAATTTAACGGGGCTTTAGTCTAAATATGGTTAACGTTTCTACTTTGGGTGAAAAAGAATATTTCAACTAATTTGCTATGCCGTAAATTAGCAATGGTAATTTCGGCACGGGGTAAGTTATATTTGTATCATGCAGCACATCTTGTGTCACACTCTCTTTAATATGCATAGCATAGAAGCAGGTTTATCCCGAATATGGTTGCACCTAAAAACTAATTGAAGACAACTGTATCTTGACTTGAACAATCGAAAATTAATTAACAGTCCACATTCCAACACTGTGATCGCTTTAACGTTTTCATTAGTCAAAAATAGCTCTTATATAATAAAAATAAAAAGACTAGATATTTCAACGAGACTTACTCTCAAAAGAGTTTTAATGCATACGTCTCTTGCCTTTACGATTTAGAAAATGTTATTCTGTTTTCTGTTCTTTAGTCTATTAAATACAATGATAACTTACCTGCATAACCGCAATGCAGCACAAGCACAAGGCTGAGAAGGAGTCCCAATGATTTGACGGACGCCATGTTGAACGTACGGACTGTCCTATATAATAGATTTCTTATCTTTGGGTTTAAGTATGCCTGCACCGTGTAAGTAGCTATCACAGACGACACCAACCATAGAGCTAAAGTAGGCCATTCAAGATATTGTATAACTAATTTAGGGGAAGTTGACGTGTTTTATATGGTTAATTAATATAATTAAATTCAGGGTCTAAGGTTATGCTACCGTCTCAGACTTAAAAATATCTTTCAAATTAGTATAACCTATGTTAATATTAGGTTTGTAAATGTTTTACACCATGTTACGGCCATTTAAAGATATGGCAGGGTTTGAGGCTGGAGAAAATCTGGAGTAGTCGGAGAAAAAACAACGACCTGCTGCCAGTATTTGGCGACTGCCCCCTTGAACCGCGACCAAGTGGTGAAGGGCTAGTGATCATAGATGATCAGATGCCTTAACCACTCTGCCATCGCGCTACCCCTCCCGCCCCTTTGATTTAACAATAATTTTTACACAAATGTATATTTAGAATAATCTTCCAATATGGAATTCAATATTAAAGAATATTCCCCTTGTCATCTTCAACTCGTCAGTAGGGCTTCATGAATAAGCTTGCATTTTTGATAAAGTCGTGGGTGATGGCGTTATGTAGTTGTGCTTTTTATTTTGAGAAGAAGAGAGGGGTTATTTTTTTCGGTGATGGAGAAACAATGACAGCTCTGATTTTGGGATAGACCATCAGTAGAGGAGTTTCCTTAATTAAGAATGCCTTAACGAAACAACGAAAACATGAAAACTCGGGACTGCTAGTTTTAATGACGCAACATGATCGCTTTGTTATCGGTAACGTGCTATCCGGTCGCCTTCCAATGCACATCATAATATTTCAATATGTGTCTAACATGGCAATTAATCTGATTTTTGATGTGTAGAACCATGTGAAAGATTAATAAATGATAAAATAATACATATCAGTATTGACGTCTAGACCAAAACTAATATCAAAATATACTAGCGGAAAAAAAAGAAACTGTGCATGCCTAAAATGTGTTATAAAATAAATGTGTATGACGTAGAACCACAAGGTTTCAGGGACAATTTATTTGTTATTTATTAACAGTTGCATTCCATTTTCCACGTTATGGAATCAATAAGTTCCGCTCAGGAGTGAGGTAAACACACCAGGGGTCAAAACTGAGTTCACAAAGTTAATGCCTCGTATGTCAACAGTTTGCCTGAATGCAAGCCTGGTAACGTCGACATAAGGAGCCTATCAGACGGTTCAAGAATGCTTGTGGGATGGCATTCCAGATCTGTACCAACGCTGCAGCCAAATCAACCAACGTCACCGGTTGATTAGGTAATGCCCGTAATCTGCGCTTCATTTCATCCCAGACGTGTTCAACGGGCGACAGATCGGGGGATACAGCAGGCCAGGGTGACGCGTCAACGTTCTGCTGGGCCAGAAAGTCCATAGCGACACGAGCTGTGTGTGGCCTGACTTTGTCATGCTGTAGCGTAATGTGACGTTGCTGCCCTTGCACGATTGGAACGACGTAGGTCCGGAGGATCTCGTCACGGTAACGTAGCGCGTTCAAATTCCCGTTAACAACCACCAGAGGCGTTCTCCCGTTGGCTGTGATGTCGCCCCAAATCATAACGCTGCCTCCGCCGAAAGAACGTCGTTGTACCACACACGCGTCATGGAAACGTTCTCCAACGCGACGATACACGCTAGAACGTCCGTCACTACTATCCAGGTGGACTCGCCACTCGTCCGTAAACAAAATACCTGCCAAATCCCGTCAAGTAAATCGCAGATGCCTTCTGCACCAGTCCAGACTTGCTACACGATGCGGGCGAATAGCTCGTTCACGCAATCGGTTCCGCACAGTTCTCGGGCTTATTGGTAGCAACCCAGGGATTGTCCGTGCTGTCAAACTTGCCGTTTGGAAGCGATTTCTCAAATGGACAAGCCGATTATGGTTGTACTGTTGACGTGGCGTCACACGTGGCCGTCCCGCACGAGATCGAATTGTTGATGTCGTCTCCACAAATCCCGGATTGTGTTTCAATTGATATGAAAACGTGTACAGACAACGGTTTGGCCCATACCAGCTTGAAGCATACCAATAATCCGGGAGCGGTCATTTTTGTTGAGCCTCGGCATAGCATTAATCACAAATTAATACGTTATAACGCTGTTTTTACTGTTCACCGGTCTCAACAGATTGACCCAACAGTTGAAAAATAAATTTCCATTGTCGAATTGGATGTCTGGACGAGAGAAACGTGCAAACTGGTCAACGCCTATAGAGAACAAACTGCACGGGAAAAACTGTCAACGACACACGGATAGTGTGTATGTGTCATACTCGGTCATGCCTGTGCATTTTCATGTATATACAGTTGGTAATACATGTTCTATAACAATTCTTCGCATGCACAGTTTCTTTTTTCCGCTAGTATATATCAAAACATATTTTAAAACGGGGTAGACATTTTATCAGCCAAGACAAAAGCAAAGTATTGGATAACGTATTCCAGAATGGTTCAACGTCCTGGGAAGCTCTTATTGTGATTCTAGGTCATTTATGCAAACCACATACGCTTTAGTCTTCTTAAGACAGCACCTAAGGACACGATCGGCATACACTATTTTCCTGATGTTAGTGGCGTTACTGCAGTGACAGTAAAAGGATATATCAACTAAGTCATGGTCAGGACGAAAGTAGGTGCACGGAATATTTACCAGTTTCTGAGATCTAGTGAACATATTCGCGAAGCTAAAGTTACATGTAATCACCCGCTTTTAGATACCCATATTAGATTATTGAATATTTTCTGTTTTGATATGCCTGACAGATGTATTTTTATATTATACTTTTTTTAAATCAATTGATCAAACAGAGCCATATTGCAATTTGTGTAGTATATATATTGAAAAATTCTACAAAAGTAATTGTCGATTACAAGTAAACACTAGGGGCCTCGGTGGCCAGTTGGTTAAGGCGTCTGACATTCTGCTCCCACTAACCCTCCAACACTGGGTCCCGGGTTCGAGACCGACTTGGGGCAGTCGCCAGGTAGGTCGGTGGTTCTTTCTCTGTGAACTCCGGCTTTCCTCCACCACCAATACATGACACGTCCTAAAATGACCATAGCTGTTAATAGGACATAAAACACAAACACCAAAAAGCAAACGAGTTATAAGCTATGACTTTTGCCAAGAATTTCCTATTTTACATTTAACGAAATCAAAAGGGACAGCCATATTGTTTCATCTCTATTTTCAAAGCAGCTTTTTACATAAACGGTATGTTATATATGTACTGTACCATTTTGATAGTTGTCCATGTAAATGTTTCATAAGGAGAAACTACCTTATATCATTGTTATGTATGTATATCCACAGTGGTGATGTCGTGAGTCTTTCAAGTTATATTATTTTACCATTTAATTCTATGTCATTTCAAAATGTCAAAATCCCGACCTCGAAAATCGAACTCGGGAAATGTATTGAAAAATGATAATATAACATAGATTCTAATTGGAAAACAACACAACGATTAAGAAGATTGTTTTGCACGTAACTGTATAGTTTTTAAAATTGTGCATAAATCTTTATAGCATTTATTTCACAAAATACATTGTTTGGTTTCCGTATGTGCACCAAGCTAAGAATGGATTTCAGCCCTTTCTCCCCTATGTGAATTTAGTAAACTAAACCATGCATTGTTTTTGGTAAGTCTATTATGGCCCAAAGAGATGAAAAGGTACAATTATTATTCCACACGGTGTTTGCAGTATTAAGATTCTGTTTAATAAATCGTTTTGTTGACCAATAATTTAGACCTTACACCCCTTTGTAACTTTATAAAGAGTCTACCATGCATTTATTTGGGTTAGTCTATTATGATCCACAGCGGTGAAAGGGTCAAATCACTATTCCGGACTGTGTATAAAGGGTTCCAATCAGAGGGGATTTAATCTACGATAACAAAAAATACAATTGTTGTCATGACATGCTTTTAAATTATTATATTTCAGTTTCTTCCAAGACTTATAAATCGGTTCTCATGTTTTAATTTGATGGTTAATCAAGGACATTTTAGATTTCATTGAAATCATTTCTGTTTAACAGTTTTTCTTCCGATATTTTAGGTTGCATGATGCCTTTCTCTGTATTTCGATGCCTTCCTCTGTTCTCCTTGTTGCCTGTTGGTGTCGAGTTTGAGTTATTACTTTTCTTGCTAGCTGACATGTTGTCCTATTCCTTTTTTTCTACATAGACGTAAATAAAAAAAATGAAATGCAACTTTTGCTTGATATTGTTTTTATTTTCACCGGGATTCACAACATATTGGTCAAACGTTAATTCGGAATGTACAATTCGACAAATAACACGATAAATGTGTTTAAAAACATCATCAATAACCAACACTTTATATACATTATAATAAATGTTTACATATATCATATCGTATTATATACATAGTATTTTGTTTATATCTTTTTCTTATAATTATCAAATACATGTATATACAATTCATATCTTATTCATATAATATTAGGTATGCATTTTTTCATATGAAGATCAGCTTTGGTTTTGCCATTTAAAATACGTCTTCCTCTCAGGATAGAAATCAAACAATACAAAACTGTATAACACTCAAATATTAATAGTATTACTCTCAAAAATCTTTGTCTAAATAAAAACTCATTAACAGATATAATATTCGAGTTTACACGTTCAGACTGCAATACCGCGAAAAGGAATTTTCCATGAAACAAACACTATGCAGTCATAAGCAAGCATTACCTTGTCGTTTATACAGATAACTTAATTAACTGAACATTTCGGATTAAGTATTCATGAATTTGGTTTATTTTTCATAAAGACATGAATGTACCTAGCACAAGTGCTAATGCATACTTTTTTAAAAAGCATTTTTGATAAACAAACTTTGTATGAGTCGTTGCTAAGTAGCATACACTGCCACCAACAGTGCTTGAAATATCAACTAAGCGAACACGCCAGCATGGCTAATGATTAAACAAAAGGTTAACATTTCTTTGCGAAACACATAAACATGAAATATAATCCGTTGAACCAGTCACATGGCGTCATTGTTTCATTCACGTCTAATCTGTAAGACATCGCATTTGTTTGCACGCTAACTACCACACTATAGTGATTAATGTGGAGATCACAAGCGACACAAATCATGTCACAAATATATTCGTCTTCTTTATAGGAAATTATATCTGTTTGTCAATCCTTTTCTTGTTAGGTTACCTTAAAAGTCGACAAGGTCACACGGTAAATAATGCTTTGAAGCTATGATACTTGCAAAAACTTCATTAAGATAAACAGTTTTTTATATAATCTATTTTAGGAATCTGGTTATCCATTTTATAATCCGTATTGATTTTTGTGCCTACTGCCTGATTAGCCTTGTATCAAAATCGTGCAAAATGGCAATATCACAAAAATGGGTTGTCGTAAAGTTTGGCGATATCTTTCTGTAAGAAAGAAATTGAAGTTATTCTTGATATTCATGACTTCTACACATATTTAGTCAATCGATGTCACGTATCATATTATTATGTATCAATACATATAAACTCTAATGCCCCAGTATACTTACAAGAAGTCGAAATGGGATTTTGTTTAGTATTCAAATGAAACAAAAAGTATTTTCGTATGTTCATTGTTCCCTGTACAGAACATGTAAACATATTTGAAACAAAATTCCCTCGGAAAAAAAAACGAAAAGGAAAAGGAAAAAAAAGCAATTGGAACATGATAACTAGTGACTAGTAATGATAACTAGTTTAATGACGCAAGCGCCATCGTTGTGTTATCTGCTACATGCATGTATTATCAGTTTGCTTTCCAGTGCACATATTATAAATGTGTCTAACATGGAAACTCATTTGTATCGTAATGTGTAAGAACCATCTGTAATATTGATGTATAACAAAATGATATGTATCAGGATTGACATTAACACCAAAACGAATATAAAAGTGTTTCAATACAAATTTTATAAAGGGAGTGAAATCGTAATAGCCAAAACCAAAGCAAAATATTGGATAACATATTACAGACATGCTTACGTTGTGGGAAGCTCTTGGAAAGGTCCTCACTGCTTACGGTCTACGATGTATATGACAAAATAAAACAGCTTCATTTAAAATTAAACAACATTTCAATACACTAGTCTGCAGTTAGGACAAACTAGTTTTCATGCTAGCACTGAAATATACAAAATACACTTTATTGGAGACTTATGCTTAAATCTACTTCTTGGCTATGATCAATTTGATAACCCCCTTTGAACGGACATCTTTATATATAAACAACATATAAACTCACTGTCTATAACAAATTGTGTTAATTAAGTATCCCTAACCCACTGCACTGGTGTTTTTAAAATATATACTTTAACATTTCCTTAATTTCGTTTGAATATCTATGTAGCACAATGACGCCAGGGTACTTTCATTGTTCAGGTAGCTCATTCGATCAGAGGGGTAGTTTATAGGTATAACTACCAGTAGGCGTGTGTTGGAATCCCCGCTGATTTTCTGTGAATCAGAACACTGTTATGGATAATGATATTTCATTTTTATATATTCTTTTTCGAGAAATCCAAAAAGGTATGGTTTTCTTTTCAGAACGGGTATCGTCATCCTGGTACAGTTTATGAAAGTGGTACAAGGATCCTTAAGGCTGATGCAAATATCTCCTTACTGCAATCTCTTCGTTTTATTACGATACATGAGCAAGATGAAAGTTTTCACTGATTTCCATATAAAGATGTTCTTAACAGTCGTCCATATTCTTGTTTATGACCAGTTACGAGAGATGATATGAAAGATCTCAACCGTAGCTCCATCTTACAGAATAAATGCCATATAGACACAAACAAGTCTGTAGCCAGCACTAATGACATCTGGTCACGAGGACTGTGCTATCTTGCATGATAGCTTATGATAAAAGCTCCCAATGATTATAGCAATGACTCCCCATTGACGCTTTCAAGTAAGAATCATTGTGATGAACCAAAGTTCCAATTGGTAAACAACAGACAGCTCTATCTGTAAGCATTACCAGCAATGACGACTGATGACACGCATCTAAATAAACGGTGAAAAGATTAACATACTGTTATATAAAATGCTTTCAAGTGGGCGAATTCATTATGAGAGTGAATTTTAAAAGATGCTTCAACAGATATGGTCCTCAAAAACAGGATTGATTTGGACCTAAAAGAACATATTCCCCAAAGCAAAATGGTGCAAGAAAGAGATAAGCGTACTCATTAGCAGAAAACATCCGCATGCACGTTTTTTGTTTTGGGTCTCATGATTTAAAACTATTCCATTGGTACTAGCAATCGCAATACATATGTAGGTTACATCAACATTTCATCGAAAGTTCTCTTTGGCTTATGTATGTCTGTAATTTGGGCCTTTTTTATATGCGATGCAGCCAGCTTGTAGATAACAGCAATGTATGCCATATCTAGGTCCTACCAACAAATATTTGCAGCTATATCAAACCTCGACCTAAATCAACCCTCAAACTAAGTCAGTCCTCGAGCTAAATCAATCTCTGACCTTTATCACCCGTCGACTGATATGAATCCTCGACCTATGCCAGCCTTCGACCCATTGTAGCCCTCACCGCTCCGGTCCCTCATTTTGTTAAGAAGAAAGAAATCAAAACGGACATAATATAAGTTAAGCCCAATGTTATAGTATTCCAATTCAATTAAAAAAACACCTAGTCAATACACAAAGCTCCTTGTTATATAATGTATTTATGCATGTTTCAAATTTCAAAAAAAAAAATCTATTTCATAGGAAGATATAGTGCTTTTTCAATTCCACACACGTCCTGGTTCATATTGATAGCTTCAGTTAAAAGAATTCCCTTTTTTTGTCCCAATAGTGTTGCAAACGACTTTTCCCATCCTGTGTGTATGCAAGTTCTCTAAGATGAGCAGCTTCGTATGTATACCCCCTTATTTGTGTAAGTAAGCTGAGAAATTAACAGGACACATTTTAAGTTCATTGTGAACATCGATTTGTCAACGTCTTTTTAAATGGTTATTACTTCACCGATATGTTATAATTGAATCCATGCCATTAGATAGTTAAGGATTTGTTGAAGCGGCAACAAAGAAAAAACAATCATTACATTTATATAAACATGTCAGTGAATAGATATTTTATTTTGTTAAATGATCAGTGTGCTCCATTCTATTTTTATTTCATATTTTTTCGAGTATATTTAAATAGGAATACTTTTGAAAGCTTTTACAAAATAAAATTCAAAAGTTCAAAAAAACACCAGCTAATGGGTGAGTGAAATTAAGGTTCGAATATTTTGTTGAGCACTTTATATTAACGGTATTATAATCCCTGTAAAGGAAATACTAATTAAAAACAGTTTGTATCGTACTTATATCTTATGTGCTGGAAAGTTCAAACAACAGTGTAGGTTACCCTCTTCGACCAGTTTATTGGCGGAGTAATGATTGAAACGGTTCCATTTTCTATAATTAACCGCGGATAATCCAATTATTTACAACGAGAAGTATTTTTAACATTCAGATAGCATCCAATGTGAGCGTGTACCCTATCAATGTCCGTAAAAGGGGTTACAGAATCTAATTATGGGATCGTTTCGGGCGATAAATGGCACTTTTCTCGACAAAAGAATCAGAGTACCAGGATTTTTGTCTCTGTTGGCATTAACAAGTGTTTTTTGTTTGAGGTGCAAAAATCAAATAAGGAATACAATTAGAGAGCTTTCATTTCATTGCATTTACTTACAGGCATGTTCTCGTAAATATTTGAACGTTTAAAAATGAACATGTTCTCAAATCAAATCGATCAGGCTTTAGAAGCCTCTTACAAAACTTAATATCTAGCAGATGAGATTGTCATCATAACACATCCCAGAAACATCACCTGTTAAGTAGCAAACCGCAACATATTAATTGGTAAGTGTAAAGGTAATCATATCTATCTTACCAATAAATAAATAAATTAATATTTATACAGAATCATCATAAAGGGAACGTAAAGACCAGGGACCGTATCCATGAACCCGTTATCATGTTCAAGCATGGATTCTGTGCTCAAACCAATTTTCTTGTAACTCACTTCAATCATGTCAAACGATCAAAACGTCAAATCTAAACATTGAAAACAGTATTTGGCTTGAAGGATTTTGATTTTGTCCAGACATTTTTGACAAAAACACATTCTAATGATAATTTTTGAACAAAACAAAAACATAGTCCGGAGCACAAAATCCATGCTTGAGCATGAGAATGGTTTTATGAATACGGGTCCCGTTTCTTCTATAAAAAGAAACTTATGTCAATGTACACATTACACCAGTGAAACAATGTATTAGTCTTAAAAAAAAGTGCTTCTTATTTATTCTTTTCAAGGTACGGTTACCGAGAAATTTTCGCCGCAGGTAAATTTTCGCTTTTTCTGACCTCCGTAAGGAGAGCAAATCTATTGTTACAGAAAACATTAGTAATTGAAAGCGATATAAAAAAATAAAGTAATCAAATGTGAAAGGCGGAATAAGTCTTGGGCGAAAATGGATTAAAATGGCGTAGGGCGAAAAATCGTCTTGTTGAAAGTACCACAGTAAACAATATTTCATTTTTTTTAATTTTGAAAACCTTTCTTCTTCTTGAACTGTCTAATTTCATTGCAGAAATGAATATTGAACAAAAATACTTCAAAACACATATACAACTTTTGCAAACGTCGTTCTGCCTTTCTCGATATTTATGTCGTTTATGAAGTTATGGTTTTCAAAACAATGTTGCGTGTTTCCTTTGACATTTTGTTTGGAAAACTAATAATCAATAATACGCCTTCCTTTTCAGTCGACATTTAAGAATTCTTGCAAATGCTTTCCGGAATTCCAGGCTGGAGTAAGCGTATATAAATGGGTTGATAGCAGAGTTGACGTAACCCAACCAGAATGTCCCTTCCCTGACAATGTCGGGAAATTCCACATCGGTAGCGGCATCTGAAAAATACACAAATTCATAATTAGTGATTAGTGCAGTAAAAAAGCAAAAGAGAACTAAATTCATAGTAAGTGATTAGACAGTAAAAAAGCAAAAGAGACTTAATTCATAGTAAGTGATTAGAGTAGTAAAAAAGTAAAAGAAAACTAAATTATAGTTAGTGATTAGTGAAGGAAAAAATAACAAAATAACAAAATTCATAGGACCTTAATTTTTTCCTAATATAATGAATTTAAATCATGTTGGAAAACGCAGCTATTGGTGAAATATTTGAGTGCAATTCCAGATTAATTTGTTTTCTTGACAATCAATGTTTAATAATCAAACATCTACTTCAATCTCTCTTGATATCTTTGTTTTCTTAATAAATTTAGATAACCTAGACAGGAATGTCTCTGTCAGCTGCGCTCCCTTCGTCCGTCCTAATTAGGCTCATACACCTTAAATTCACTTGCATTCAATGAAATTGTATACCGAGTGTTTTATAAGGCTGGATGTAATTAGGAACAATCATCATTTCAATCGGACCAATAAAACGAATCGTTAAATACAACATCATCTAACGCAAAGTCGTGTTTGATCATTCGTCTGTGTATCTTGTCATCTATTCTTCACTCTTCAGCCTCATCATTTATATTTTCTTTAAATAAAAGTATAACATATTATATAGAAATATTCAATCAATGTTATTTACCCATCTAGTGCTCGGATCCAGTGACAACCTTGGATCATACTGTCGTAACTACTTATGAGACTGACTGAAAAAAAACCAATTGTGTTGACCTCTGAAGCATGATCGCTTAGTTTGATACTGTCGAAGTCTTGACGTCACGGGCATTGCAATAAGTTTAAAAACCAAGCTACTTAACTAAACGCTTCTATGGAAATAGAGCTTAACGCAAATTTTAACTCATGAAACGGAGTGAACGCAAAGTCTCCACGTGATGCTGTGTGCCCACTGCGGGTCGCTCACAGGAAACACGCTCACAGGAAACACGCTCACAGGAAACAGGAAACACGCTCACAGGAAAGACGCTCACAGGAAACACGCTCACAGGAAACACGATACAGGCAAATAACAGGGCATTGACTCTAGTTTAGGCTATAATTCGTGTTTAACATTGATTCTACTGGTACATTGTATTATCTATATCGTGTATAACGGTTCTGCCAGCAGGCGTTGTCTGTTTTTGAACGTTATAAAGTCCAAAACTTTCATTCTATTAGAGCGTTGTAACACACAGAATGAACTCTTAGATTCGGAAATACATCACTTGCCCTGTTCTTCGCTATATAAGAGGAATTGTTTTTTTTGTCACCCGTCAAAGTTAATTTGAATTAACTGTACTCTGTTGTGGAGATGCCTCAGTATTGTTTGGACAAAACTGAAATAAGTTTTCTATACTGGCGCTTAGAAAATTGACAACGTCCGAAGCGTATATTTCAAGCTGATTTATGTAAATACAATTGAACTACATACATATTACACTAGCGGGTATCTAGGCAAGCAAGTATTTCAGGGAGATAACACTATAAAATCGGCATCAGATCTGCGCCATCACAAGGAGGCAAATACACCAACATACCCGGTCTCTAACACACAAACACAGATGCCGGCATACATTATACACATGGAGGTACGTCCTTAAATTACCTTAACTGTTAATAGGACGTTAAACCATGTACAACCAATTAACCTACACAAGCAACAACGATACCAAAGAATAAGATTTGTTTGAGATCTAACTGAAGTATCTACTAAAAGATAATATCGGTTGTATCGAGGTTCAAATGCTGGCAAAGAATTAGAGCTTAACTCAAAGTGTAGCTGAGAATTTTGAGATAACGCAATGCCTAACCAAAGTAACAAGCTTAACGAAAAGTCTTGTCAACAAAAAAGAGCTTCAGTGTCCGATTTCAGGAATGAATCTATACACAAAGTCAAATAAGCAATTAAGCGCTTGGCGCATAGTTTCATTAAATAGATGGAACTGAACACGTTTTCGTATACATGAACCAGAACTGTTTTATACAACAGACTCCATATGTCTTTATCTCTTATGCAAATCGTAACACATCATTGAGTTAACTGTTCTTTGTCTATCTAATTCAGCCTCAAAGGACATAAATCTGTTTTCCAAAATCAGCTATGTATAACCCTATCCCAAACACTCTGCAATAGATATCACTGCTAATGGAAATTCAACGTGAAGGTTTGCCCCAGAGAAGATTCATTTTACGAGTGATGGTATCCTAGATACATGCAGATAAGGCGTTCTAGCAGTGATAATGGTAAAATATATAGGAGTTCCCAAGAGAGCTTCAGCTAGAAATAGATACATAATATGATAATATTTTTTTCTAGGAAATATTGTTAGTACATTCATGATGGCCCTGACCTTAATCTGTATTTATTTGTTAATGTTGTTGTGTCCCATACTGGCTATATGTCAAGTATATTCTCAATGTCATGGGGACACACGGTAATCGTTAGTTATAGCAATCTTCCAGTCCAATTCAATTATGATAATAGAGATATATTCTTCAAGAATACGCACTACCAAGATAGTCTTGTTCAATATTCCCTCAGTAGTATTGAATAATTCCCAAATACGTTGAATTGGAATTAATTGTGAATGTGAAACATATTAAAAAAAAATCAAGAAGCATTTTAAGACTGATGTAGGTTTTGAATTCTATGATACGATTGGGGAAATCAATTTTGATTCACATAGACCAAAAACAAAATACAAAACAATACTGCTATAAGTGTCATTTTATGTAGCTTAGAATTTTGAATGTCGTATATTATAAATTTATAAGGGCCAAGAGTCACATTTCATGTTTTGTATGTAAACTATACTATATATGATAATTATTTACAGGTGTTGGAATGCATGTCTTTAATTACTGACACTTAAGACTAGATATAACAAGAGGAAATATTTCTCAAACATCTAATAAAGCACACGGTATCTTTGGGGTCAATTATCTTGTCGTAATGTGTGTTATCGAAACAGGGTGGAATTAATATTGGATTAAATAAAATGTATAGATACCAAACACGTGCAAAAATAAATCCATATTTCAGTCCCAAATTTCTGGTTTTCATATTTTTTGTAAGTGTTTATAATGTCTGCCATTTTGTTTTGTTGTCTCCAAAGTTCCTGGAGTTTTTGTTACAATTTTCTGTTCCTAATTGGTGTCTCTTTGTGTTGCCAATGTAGTCAATAGTTTATCTGTTTCTCATTTTGTTCTATTATAGCAGGGATGGTTGTCTGTGTATACATCCTTAACTTGGTTTTGTTTATAGTTTAGGATCGACGAACATGCAAAGACTAAAACACTCACAGTAAGAGTATTTGGTTATTTGCACTCACGTCAGAATAAATTTGAATAGCAGTGCACTGTACTGATATTTTCTTCAGTGGAGCTTGAAGGAAAATTGGTGCAATTTATTTACTCCCAATAACAGCATTGACTGCTTTTTGAGCATGTCTCCAGTTTATCTTTATATTTCCATATTAATGGACAATAACGGATAACAGACAAACAAATACAGCTAAACTCAAAGACTTACCATAGATATGAAGGTAAACGCGAGATATGACCAAAGATAGTGATATCGTATTTCAAGCATGTGCTATTAGGAACAATATTGAACGTGATCAAAAGTGACATGGTCTAGGATAAAGGTCCCTTTAAAGTTGTGGCTGGCCAACACGTTTATCATTGTCAATCCTCTTGTGGCACAAGTGTTATCGAAACAGGTTTACATAAACATTAGAAAGGAGTGTAACGAAGGACAAAAACGTGCACAGATGAAACAAATTAACACAAGCTTTGCCTTCTGATGTTTCTTATGGTCACTAAGCTTCTCCATTAGTTTTTTGTCTGCTTAGTTCCTCTTGTTTTGTTGTTATTTTATCATATGTTAATAAGCTGTCTTTGTATCCTTCACAATGGGGTAACATTTTTTCCTATTTTTTCTATTCATAAGTAGTTCAAATGAGTCTTAAATGGACGATATGTTGCAGGAAAATGTCTACTTTGTTTGGCTTGCATTAACTACAAGACAACTCTTCAAATAATCGCTTCCTTTCTCTTTATTTCTAGTCATTATTGTGTTATTAAATATTTTGCATTGAGTTGATCATTTGGTTAAATAATTCGTTTATTTTATATTCCAACAAGTATTTTCTATGGTAGTTGAGTCTGGTATCCTGTATATGTCTCTTTAATTGGTTACGGATTAAGTTAAGTAGCAGGTAAATTCAGGTGCTAAATTGAATTAATACAAGCTGATTGGTTTCTTCTTGATCACAAGTCGAGGTGATTTTGTACAGCAACTGACAAATATATCGAGACGGAAAACACACACAGGAAATGAACTAGGCATTGCTTCAAGTAGAGGTAATACTTTGTGTTTTATATCGATTTTACTTTTACTTTTGTTTATCGGGTCCGCTGGTTCTAAGACAAAGTGTATGGTTTCTTGTGGACAAAATAACATTAACACTTTCTTGCTATTACAGCCCAGTACCTCACAGTAACAACACTAATAGAATAGTGATTTAATCACCTGCCTTCGGGTAAAAGGTCGATGTTCGTAACTGTACAAGAGTAATAGAACGTTCGCACACTCGTTATACTCAATTTGAACTAACAGTGCCCTGTATTGGCAGTTTCTTAGGTATAGCCTGAACGAAACAGAAAAAGGTTTCACTTATTTGCACTTATAAAAGTGGTAGTTTTTCGAACACAAATTCATCATGATCTTTATACACACTAGAAATTCTTTTGACAAGCCATTACTTCACCGAAGGAACTGTAAACGATTAGTTTAAAATACTGTACAAAGGTATGCCATTCGACGTCGGGATTCGAACCCGCGCCTACAAGAGCATCGGCGTTCAAATTTTTGGCAAACACTTAGACCACACGGTTTACTCGAGCTGGTACATATTATTTTTATAATGAATTATCTTCTCTTTTTAAGTGTTACACATATAACATTCCAATTGCAGTTAATTTATTCTGATGTTATTTAACCATTGCTTTTATATATTTGTTTCACTGGAATTGTACTGATAGCGTTGCTACACTAGAACTCTGAGAACATCAACCCATAAGATATAATATAAGAAAAGAGATGAACTCGTTGATCCGGAAATGTAATATTTCTTGCCAAAAGTCCTTGCAAAATAAAAACGATTCATTTAAATCAATTAATATTGCAGTCGTTTTGATCTTAAAACAAAACATAACAAAATAAATAAATACATTTAAAAAATCGGATGTTGACATATTAAAGTTGCTTGACGAGTAATGGTTGTTAATAAAAAAGGGCACAACGTTCCTAGTTTTCTTTATATTTATTCATTTTATTTTTGAATTTACTTACGAGCTTTTCATAGGAATGAAACAATCAACTCAGGTAAGGAATTGCATTTTTAGTTACTTAAACTCATTACATCTGTATTCGGGCGGGTTGGCAACCACTTTGAAATATGAACGTCTAAGTAAAAAACCGCCGTCTCAAAGAGTTTTCCCCTGGCGTGTTAACTAATATTAGCAAAACTAGTATCACAACAACAGCTTCAGATTTAAGACTTTCCCTTCGCTAAAAAGCTCTAAAATTCATAAACCAAAAAAACTCTACAATTTCAAAAACTCTCAAAAAAATGTTCATATTTGGAGCTTTTCTGTAATAGCTTACTGTTTCAAGTCATGATAGGCTTTTTTGACATGATGCATACACATTACACGATTTTGTGTTTTATTTGATTAAGTTGAACACTTTTGATACCTGAAATAGAGCATTACACAGTTTCTTTAAGTTAAAAACGTTTGCTAGGTAGTCGAATTTATCGCTTTAACACATACATGTATATTTAAAGGCTTAAATAATGCTTTATACACATGTAGGACGTTAAAAAAGCAACAAAATAAACAAGACAAAAACAAACAAACAAACCAATACTTAATATTTTGAGCTATTGTTCCGTCTGAAAACAACAGTATTACATATCACTATAATAAATGATTTAAATGTCACTATATGAACTCCGCTCACCACATAAGTCAAGGTTTGCTAAAAACAAATAACATTTCTGAAATGAATTCACTGAACACAAAACCGAACAACACAGATATATTGCTCGACGCATTAGTCCACGAATGTTATACATGGGTATACCCGTTCGCCTTACCCTCGTCACTCAACAAATGCCGAGGTCTTAAACGGAATTCAGAAGAAAACAACAGGAACTGAAGTGACATTAAAACAGAAAGAAATGTAATATGAACCCCCCAAAAAGCAATAAACTTGAAAAACATAATAAATCTGACACACATTACTTAACTAAAAGAATCAACAATGTTGATTTGACACCATAACCCCATAGACATTTCTTCAACAGCACTTTATGAAAAGAAAAACAACACTGCTGATAATAAAAACTTTCTTTGTTTTCGTCACATCACGTGTAATGAAATACTATACAGTTATAAAATCACAAAAAATCATGCAGTTTAATATGTTTTAAGCGACCCGTCACGGGAAGGGTCAAAATTGACCTGATAACAGAGAAGGTCTCTTAATATAATATTAATCGAGAGTGTTTTGAGGGGATGGGATATGGTGTCTATGTTGCTGTGTTTATGACATTCGTACAACTGATATATCATGCATTTTTAATAGGAATTTTTGTATCATCATGACAGTTATTTAAATATATCTATTCTTTACGGAATATCAGGTAAAATATGATCATGATCATCATCGAAAAAAACTACAACGTGTTCAGTATTATGAGAGAAAATCTGCTTAGATGCAGCAAGGCAGGGATTTTAACCCTTGCCAAATCTGACTACAGTTTCATTATGTATATCCAAAGAAAAAAAAACAACCAAAAAAACTCAGAAGAAAAGGGAGTTTATTATGGTAACATAATCATCTCCTGTTTTTGAAGCAGTGGGGCAGGGATCGTTAATAGACTATTACTAAAGAGTCAACTGCTTTGTAGGGATGAAAAAAAAATGCTGGCCATTTTGATGAAAAGGGCAACCAGACAAGAAATATATAATTACAGTTAATATTGAGAAACAACTTGTTTATATGGCTAAATATGTTATCGCTCCCACACATGATTAAATACATTGAAGGCGAGAGTATCCCAACATTAGTCATACTGTACAGAAATGACGGATATGGCCCAGGCATCACACCACAATATGAGCCAAAACCAGTTACACCAGCAACATAACCTAATCCTACCTTGCTTTTTTGACACAGATCGATGGGCTAGATTTATGATAGGCGCGTTTTTATCAGGCGAGTTATGACATCCAAGTCAAAGTGGGCATGCAGAGGGGGTGTTTTGAGGAATCATATAATATACTTCTAGTCATGTTGTGTTAAGTCTTAATTATTCAAGCGCATTAAATGTCGTCTGAAAAAGAAATAGCAAGCTGACACAATTCAACAAGCTAAAGATTTATGCTATTTCGGTACATACCGTATGAAAACAATATAGTGTTTTGGATGTTTTGTACCAGAATACATTTTTTATTTTCTAATATTACAGTTATATACTTATTATCTTGGTTTTTGGTTACTTTGAAATAAAGGATGATATTTATTGCAATACTTCTAAGTCAGCAATCTTCATTTAATTAAATAAAAATATAGAAATATTGAACAATCTATGAGCATTGAAAAAATGCAAAACAATCTGTACATCCCTTAATTTTCACGTTTTTGATGATAACTCATTTGTTTTTGGTGTTTGTGTTTTACATCCTTTTAACAGCTATGGTTATTTTAGGACGTGCCAGGTATTGGTGGTGGAGGAAAGCCGGGTCTCCGTAGAAAAACCACCGACCTACGGCCAGTACCTAGCGACTGCCCTACGTAGGTCTTGAACCCGGGACCCAGTGTTGGGGGGTTAGTGGTACATGTAGCAGAATGTCAAACGCCTTAACCTATAGTCTACCGCATGCCCTTACTCATTTGTAAATTGAATCTACAATGAATACCAATTCAAAAGATAATTACTGTCAAAATGTAAACATCATCATCTTGTTCCCGAACCCATTTAACTAAATATTGCTCGTGACACTGCATACACTCAATTGTGAATGCAAACATATATATTTAAAACAGTAAATAAAACAATTCTTAAGATATAACTACATAAGCTGCCTCTGAGCACTTCATGGACGCGATGTCGCGTCAAATGTTGTGTATAGGACTACATCTGCAATCAACTGTAGGAAACATCGGTGAAGCCAATCCACAGATGCAATGTCAAGCTATTTCGTAACTCAGGCGACACCTATCTGAGCATTGACTTGAATAATCATGACAAATGCTTCGGCCTTTAGACTCCCATTGATCTTTTCTTAACAGCAACATTGCAATCTTAGACCACTGTGCAAAACATTACGTGTATCAATGGTGTTTTATCCTCGTCACACTGACAGCCAAGGAGAGTTAAACTGTCTGAGTACCGTTAGCAGACGGCCTTATCTATTTCGAAAACGTAAAAAGGGAAACAAACGAAAAAAAAAGGTTATGAAACTTTGTAAAACAATAGTCGCTTGTACCATTGCCTGACGATGTGAGATAAATAAAACGATTTTGTTTCTTTTTCTTTCTGTTAAATGTTATCGGGAGCACTGCAGAGATCAAAATACATCTACTAAAATAGTATTGAACCACATAAGAAAGACAAATCATGTGGCTGATTAACATTTTTCGTTTTGAAGGTTTCTTCCTTGATTAAGCCATATTTGTAACGATATCACAAGAAAGGAATCATGGTAATCGTTTTCAGCAAGTAACTTAACAATATGGTGACACTTTAAATAGCACTGGGGTGTCTTACTCGTTATCGTTCGCTGCTCGAGCTGTTGTTAAGAAGCCCAACCACAAGCAAACAAAACGCCCACGTAAACTGACGTTTTATATAGTTCGTTCAACGAGCACATTTGTTAACACCAATGTATAAAATACATAGAGGGACCACGGAACCAAATCAAAAATAGATTCTGGGTTTTTCCCATTTGGGCAGAAGAATTAATAGGAAGGTGAATGCCTCGGGGCCTGCTGGTTGGATATTTAGGTGGCAGAAGTTTCAAAAGTTTTATGTTATGGTTAAGTTATATATATAGATGTAAAATGTATCAAAAAATGATAAAAAAAATCAAGTATGCTTTTGTCTGGGGGAGTTTGTTAAGTGTGTAATTTGTTGTAAATTTTGGTCAATATTTGGTGCCGAATTCAATACAAGATGGCGGCAACCATATAAAAAATGTTCAAATAGGCAGAATTTTTAAATATTTTATTTACAGTTGTGGGAGATGATATTCTTCAAAATGAGGGCAGGTAAACCAGTGTGGATAACCCCATTTAACCAGAACAGTGGTAAACGTTAACACTATCATCTATGGAAAATCATTTGGTTCTGCGGTTCCTAGAGACAGCTGTAAAACTATCCTTCTGCTAAATGTGTGGACAAATTCCTAAACTTTATGATGACATACACACTTTTCTGATATGTCTATGCAGACATGTTAATAGTAAAATGTAGGAACACTCCTAAGATATATATTGCCCAATCGTGATGGAAACAAATAATATCAGCTTCTTTCGTTAAGTATATATATGATATACCGTATACCGGGAATCTTTCGCCCTACGACAGTAAAATCTATATTCGCTTAGTGTTATTGTCGCCCTTCAAATTTGATAATTATGTTCCTTACTAATATTGTCCGTAATGATACATCTGCTTCATTATGGAGAGCGGAAAACTTCCCGGTATGCAATACGTAATTTCCGGCGAAACGGCACTTACTAGTCTTTGTTTGACGATCAACGTTAATTGAGTAAGGCGTGGTTAACCCGTTGCCAGTTAATTGAGTAAGATGTTGACATCCCGTCGTCAGTATAATGTGACCCGGCAGGGTGACATGCTACCGTGCTCAGGTTATGACTAGCCAATCATTCTTTGGCCATGCTCTACATATATCTCTAGCTATTTCGAGGACAATAATCCATAAGCGAAGATATATTTTTGAATTTCTCATTATGATCTTATTTTACAAAATTACCTACCAAAAAATACGAAGCAATTCATCCAGCTGTCGCGACTTTAACAGGAGGGCTCACGGTAGTCTAGTGGTATGACGCCGGGCTAGATACTTTACTCTGCTTGTTCCAGTCTACTCAGCTGTAAATGAGAATGTGGTTGGGCAGTGTTGGAATTGTTGAATGCTAGCTGTGAGCGCTGAAATGGCAACACCGGCTATTTGCTTGCCAGGGAGTTGAGAAAGATATTGGCTGGTTGCAAAGGCCCTATAACCACGGATAGTAATTTGCGAACCGTTTTGAGACGACCTACGAACTAAGTTGTTTATAAAGTGGTATATAAGAACATCGATGTTTTATTTGTTGTTATTACATACTCGCTAATAAATATGGGTTTTTTGTATATGCGATACGATACAATTGCTCTAACCCATATCAGCCCTCGCCGTATCACACCCCTTTTTTCGTTTTGCAATATTTCAAAAAAAAAAAAAAATGGATCATAAGATAGTAGTTTTATGTAGTAAGTATGTAATAAACAGAATAAAACACGCTTTTTTCCATATCACACCCACTATCAACCCTCTACCAATAGCAGCCCTCGGGATATTGCAGTCTCGGGTTGATACTGCGTGTGATATGGAAAAAGGCATGTATTATTCTCTATATTAACAGCCTTTATTTCATACTTACTAATACATACTTTTGTTTTCTATATGCGATACGACACAATTGCTCTAACCCATATCAGCCCTCGCCGTATCACACCCC